>NC_092334.1:23522500-23795000 GCF_046630445.1 Rutidosis leptorrhynchoides | reverse complement strand
AGTTGTCATAACAAGTGGTATCAGAGCATCCAGGTGTTTCTGATAGTTTTTTTTTTGGAGATGGCAGAAAAATAGCGATATGCACTTTAAGGTGGAGCCATTTGATGGAACCGGGAATCTCGTCTTGTGGCCAGCAAGGGTGAAGGATGTCCTGGTTCAACGGGGATTGGCAGTGTCGTTGAAGGGTAAAAAGGATGGCATGCCTGAAAAGATGACGGATGACGATTGGTATATTATTGAACACATGGATGTGTTTAATGGTCTGGTTAATCAATTTGAATAAGTTGAGGTTTAAAGGAGGAAGAAGATAAGACCCTTATTCTTCTTGCCTCTCTTCCCAGTTCGCAGGATAAGAGACGAAGATCCGATGACCGTTTTGAGCATGGGTTTGCTATGGTTGGTCATGGAAGGGGAAGGTTTGCCGAGAAGAGATCTAGTGATAACAGTAGGTCTAGATCAGGAGACGGCGTGAAGGGTATCTAGTGCTTCAAATGTCATGAGTGGGGTCACTACAGAAAGTATTATCCACTCTGAAGGAATGGTGAAGGTAAATCTGGGGGTTCATCGGCTGCGGTAGCAGTTAATGTACCGGTAGGAGATGTTCTCACAATCTCCAAAAGTTCTACTTCTGCTCAAGATGAATGGATTTTAGATTCTGGTTGTACGATGCATGTGTGTTCCAAGGAAGCTTATTTTGATAAGCTAATGTTAAAGAAAGCGGGGTGCTGACTTTAGGTGATGGTTCAACATGTGATGTTGAGGGTGTTTGCATGGTGAAAATAAAATTGTTTCACGGAGCTTCTTACGCTTTTGGTGGTGTGGCGTACACACCAAGGATGTGCAAGAATCTAATTTCCTTATGCGTGTTGGATTCTCAAGGATACGGCTTTTCGGCCGTAGGTGGAATTATGAAAATCACACGTGGTATGAAGGTCCTAATGAAACAAGAGAAGTATGAGGTTTTACATCGTCTGGTGGTGAGTACAAATGTACTCGTGTCTCGAAGGTTTTGAAAGCGTGCACGCGGGAAACAGGTCGGGAACATGTTGGGACATGTTTGACCAAGGAAGACGATGGTGAGAAGGAAAATCCTACTGTGGTGGAAGAGGTGATTCGAGACTCCTCTTCGGTGTCAACTAGGTAAGTTGACAGGGTTAGTTGCACATGATTATTGGCTGTTTTATTTGAATCGGGGTTCAGGACCGAGGTGATTCATGGTGTGTGCAGCTGGGATAACGGAGGCCAATGATGAAAATACTAGGTGTTAGTATTTTCGATGATGAAGAAGATAAATGTTCGCCAAGGTGGAGATTGTTGGACGGTGGTTACCAACCACATGAATTTTGACATGTTTAATTGTGGCTCACATTTACAAGTCAAATAAGGATGAAGTTGCTTTTCACATGTGACAATTGTGAAGTCAAAATGGTAGGTTAGTGTGGCTACATTTGTTGGAAATGTTTTCATATGTGGTTTTCACATTAGGAAGGAAACATTATAAATACAAGGATATCTAGCTTGTTGAAATCATCAAAGAGTTGGATCAAGTGATCCAGAGAGAGGATCAAATGTATCCAGAGGGATCAAATCCAAGTGAGGATCACAAGATCACAAATGAGAGAAAAACATAGTTGATAGGGTTTATCAACGGAGTATGTTTATTTGTGAGGTTGAGACTTTTATTCTTGTAAGGAGTGTAAAAAGGTGTACGGAAAATTTAGATTTTATCCTAAAATCTAAGGGGCTTGGGTTTGAGTTAACTCATAGTGTATTTTTTTCTTGTACCAGGATCTTTTATATTATAAGAATAAAGGGAACTCTTGGGGTGGACGTAGGCAGGGTTTTGCCGAACCACGTTAAATCGTCGTGTGTTATTAGTTACTTTATTTGCTTTACATTATTTCTCGCAAGTTTGTCTCAAACAAATTACATCCTCGCTTCCGCTGGTGTGGGTGCGCTAGGCAAGTTGTCATAACAATATATATATTCTCATATTGCTCATCTCGGTGCACATGTACTTTTCCTTGTCAAGACGATCTAAGTATAATAGATTTGCAAAGCTTAATAGGATTCTTTGAATGGCTATCAGAGTTTTATATTCACGAGCCAGGGGACCTAATAATAAAGCATTTATTTTCACACGACCTCATGATATGGAAGTATATGGTCCAAAAAGGATTAGTATGGGAAGTTAGTTTGCTGGGATTTTGAGAAGGTCAAGCAATCAACGCCTGAGTTGATGGTAATAAACTTAGCAAATTGTAGAAAAAACAATGGACCTAATGGTTCTGCAAGCGTAAACATGGCACATTTAGAAAAAGCAACAGAACATAACCCGGTGTGTAATTTATAGATTGATTGAAAAGAGCAAGAGGTTGAAACCTCTAGGCTCACTCATAGCAAGAAACAGTGACACTCCAAAGTCCAAAACCTTTATTTACGCTATGAACTTCTCTTTTTCTGTGAATGTTTTCTGATCTATTATCTGTTCTGGTTCATAATCCATTTTCCATGTAATACAATTTCCTTCCCAAATAATAATAAAGCAACATACTTGGTTTGCCTTTTTAATTGAATAATTGCCTTCACTTAATTTACCACGTTGGTGCCTCTTCATCAATCCTTATTGTTCACCTTTCAGTTAAAGTTACTTTAGTTTCACTTGTTGTCTTTTACTTGTAGAAAGTTTTGGCGCAAATGAATGACTCAAAGGTTGAAGGGAATAAGTTATTTGGAGATGGTTTGTATGAAGAAGCATTATTGAAGTATGAATATGCTATCCAATTAACTTGCGACATCCTTTTCTAATGAAATTATATCTGTATGTCATAATAATCGTGCTACATATTTCTTTAAGCTGGTAAGTGCTTAACTTCTAATCCTCATAAATTGCATATTAGAATTCGAACATCTTATATACTACAACAGTTAATGCTTGAATACATGAACAGAGCAATTATGAGGACACAGTTGAAGAATGTACAAAAGCATTGGAACTAAATCCAGCATACATGAAAGCTCTGATTAGAAGAGGGGAAGCACATGAAAAGCTTGATAACTATGATGAGGCTATTGCTGGTTAGTAATTAGTTTATATATATATATATATATATATATATATATATATATATATATATATATATATATATATATATATATATTTTTGAACATACTTTTGATTTTTTTAGAAACTGAAATAGATAATTTAGAAAAATCTAGAAAAGAATTAGATTGCCTATAATGGAATTGGACAAGATTAAGTTGATATATTATGCAACATGGCTTAATATACATAGACCATAGTAACATAGGTGTAGTGTCAGCATTATAATAACTTGTAGGAATTGGTTATATAGTTATATGTATATATATGTTACATATGGGTTCTTTTGCAGATATGAAGAAAATTTTAGAGTTGGATCCTTCAAATTATCAATCTAAGAGAACTATTGTGCGTCTAGAACCATTGGCAGTAGAAAAGCGTGAAAAAATGAAGGAAGAGATGCTTGGTAAGCTTTAGTCAATCGTACTCTTATGTTAATGTTTTAACATGTATAAATAAACGTGTGCTACTGCACAATTCATTATTTATTTATAATTGTTTGCTATGATATGCCACATCTATTTATAAATAGGATGTCTATAGACATTTACTTAGCGATTATTCTTGCAAATAAACGTAATTAAGTTCCCATTAGAGTGCAATGGACATTGATAAAAAGGACATCATGGGGTAAATAAAGCGGTCAAAAGCACTTTCTCTTTCGTTTATATAAGTAATAAGTAGTCTGCCAATGCTGGTTACACAAAAATAGAAAAACTTAAACCTTTGATAAAACCATTGTATGCATTGATAATAGACCTTTGGTTACTTATAACCAACATATTTCTGTTTTGGCTAGATTTCGTATATGACCTGTTTGAGATTAAACACAATCCAAATAAATATTACCATAACTAAATGGGTCAAAATTGCTCTCTGCTTGATTTTTTTTTATTTTTCAATTTTCTCCAAATAATTTTAATTTTATTATTTTTTTATTTAATTTTTGGGTTTTATGTTCGTACAGGGAAGTTGAAATATGGGGAACACCATTTTAGGCAAATTTGGGATGAGCGTGGACAACTTCAAAGCAGTGAAAGATCCAAATACTGGCTCGTATTCTATCTCTTTTCAGCGTTAGTGGTATCCTTCGTTTATAAAATGATCTTTAGCACCAAAATATATTCAGTATTTGGTATTACTATCTAGAAACAGCTGAAATAACTCCATCCGTACTGTTGATATGATCATGTTAGTTTTTATTTTTTAAATCCTAGAAAGTTGGTTTCCACTTGTATCGTGAAAATAATTGTTCGTAACCCTTTAGACCGTCACCTTGTAGTTACCGTTTACATGATCATACTCAGCTCTGTCAAAGGTTTCCCGTGATGAAGATTTCGCTAATACATGTCCTTGAGATCAACATATCAACCCATTGCAAGAACCCAAAACTTCATACACATATCCACAGTTTATATTAGGGTCATGCAAATTGTGCGAAAGTTGTTGGAATGCTAGTATTCTCACTTAAGCTAACAGATATAGAATTGTCAATTGAATATGTAGTCTAGTTTAAAAGAAGGGCATTCTTGCTAGCATTTGTGTATCCCCAATGGTTCCATATTTGATCACCATTCATCAAAGTAACAACTTATTGTAAATATACTGAATTACCATTAAGATGCAACAACATATACATTAACACATTATCATCCTGCCACCAATTAAACTCATCAAGTGGCCTAAAAATGCGGCATAGATTTAGAAGTTACTACTATAACAATGCATAATTAATTAATAACCTACATAGGAAAGGTATTTCACATAACTTTCAGAAACTAATCTCATTTCCTGTTACGCGAATACCTTCTCTTGTTTCGGCTCTTCAAGATCATATGCTCTACAACATCAGCAATTTCATTGAACCATTTTACTCTTCTCGTCGTCAACATTATATATCCTATTACCATTCCAAATAGAGTTCCACAGCCGTATCCTAACATCACCATCTTCCATGTAAATCCACTCTCTTCATCTTCATCTGCTTCGATCCGTGGTTTGATAGGACCCTCACACTTCTTAGGCAAAGGGAGCCCACAAAGTTTCTCATTCCCTTCAAACGAGTTCCATTCAAATGTGTTGAACTGTGATCCTTGTGGAATGCAGCCCACGAGATGGTTTTGAGAGAGATTCAAGAACTCGAGAAATGTCAAGTCTGCAAGGCTTCGAGGGATCTCTCCCGTGAGTTGGTTCCAAGATAAGTCTAGTGATTCAATCTTCGATAGTTTTCCAAGACTAAGTGGGATTCGACCAATTAGTTTGTTGTGAGATATATTGAGCACTATCAATGAGGTAAGACTTCCGATAATGTTTGGGATCTCTCCTTCAAATCTATTGTTTGATAGATCAAGAATTGTGTAGTGAATGAAAACTTGAGATATAAATTGCTCCACTCCTTTGGACACTACAACAATCGAGTAATAGTTGCCACCAGATTCCAAATATTCTAGTTTTGTATCGTTTTCAGACACATTCTTCATGGCATTGAAATTTTGAAAATATTTTCGTGGTAGCTCGCCAACAAACTCATTGTAAGATAAATCAACAACTAGCAGACTTGGAAATTGAGATTCGACTGTCGATGAGGTTATAACGGGACCCCTAAGTTTATTCGATTTAAGGATAAGAACTTGCAGATTTGGAAGATCTCCTAACCAGCTAGGGAATGTTCCATTTAAATGGTTGTTTCCGATATCAAGTACTTTCAAAAAATGACATTTGGACAACGAGCGTGGAATCTCCCCTTCTAACTGATTTCCATTCAAAAATAGCCCTTCTAACTTTCCACAGTTCTCGTATACATCTGGAATAGTACCTTGAAAACGATTGTTCCCCAAATTAATCGTAGCAGCAGAGACAATAACGTTTTCCACACACGGTGGGATCACTCCACCAAAACTGTTATTGGACATATCCAGATATCTTAAGTTGCTCATGCTGCATATGGAAAGAGGAAAAGGTCCTTGAATTGTGTTGGACTGTAAAGTCATATGTTCTAATCCCTCCCATAGACGTTGAGGCAAGCCTGTTATCGAGTTATTTGACAGATCTAAAATTCTCAGCCCATTTCCACCAATCTCAACTGCCCATTCAGGAATGTCGCCTCGTATGAGATTATTAGATAGACCTAAGTATACAAGATCTTTCATGGCTCGTAAGGACTCAGGAAACACCTTTAGGTTGCAAAAGGTCAGAACTAACATCTGAAAAAGACCGGGGTTGGCATAACGATTGACAGTATTAGTCAAGACAGAGAAACCACTACGGGAAAGAATGAGCATGGTAAGGCTTGGGAGGCTTGATAACAATGTATCCAACTCCCATTCACCTCTAAAATTATTAAATGAAAGGTCTAGGTAATAAAGGTTGTTGAGTTGCCGAAACGTATGTAGAATGGGTCCTTGATCAAGAACATCAATCCGGCCATCAAACTGATTATGGCTGAGGGAAAGGAATTGTAATGATCGATGAGGAAACGAATCAAACTGTACAGTTCCGCTGAACATATTGTTATCAAGAGATATAAATTCTAAAGAAGGAAGATTCTTAAACCACAAGGGCAATGATCCATTTAGCTTGTTATATGACAAATCTAGAAAATTTAAAGACTTGAGATGACTGATTGAATCGGGTATCTCTCCTGATAATTTGGTGGACGAGATATCTAAAATTTCAAGACGAGTGACAGTGCTTGTGTTAATTGTAGGAAACGGACCTGCCAGATTCTCATTCCCTAATAAGTCAAGTTCTTGCAACTGTGGAAGATTGAAGATATTATCAGGTAATTTTCCTTCCAATCCAGTCGAAATAAGATCGAGTGATATCAAAGAAGTGATATTAATATAGGTAGGTAAAGCCCCAAAGATGTTAACAAAAGCAAGAGATAGGTGTTCCAATGAAGTAGAATTTTCAAGGAGATTGTTCAAAATGTAAGTGTTAGATTTAGTGTAGGTTTAGATTTTTTAGAAGTGATAGATTAGTATGAAGTATTATAGTGTTTATAATGTTGAGTGGGTGTTTTAGAAATTAGAATGGAAAAGAGTTTTTAGAAAGTTGTTTTATTACTTCAATTTGTTTGTGTTTTGTTGTGTTACATTTTGCAAGACCACTAGCCTATTTATAGGCTCAATAAGTCTACTAGATCATTCTAGCAAATCTTGATTTTTTTTTACTAACTAATTCTCTAACAATTTCTAGTCACTTCTACTTAAATATCTACTATTAAATATCTAATAAAACTTACTAATTCTAGACTAATCTATATTAATCTAGAAAAACATTATAATATTTTAACACTCCTCCTTAATGTTTTTCGGTGTTACTCCAAGCATGTTGCGTAGGAACTCGAACTTGGGTCTTGGTAGTGCTTTAGTGAAAATATCTGCAATCTGCTCTTCGGTCTTGCGGTATTTTAATTCAATATCTTTCTTGGCTGAGTTTTCTCGCAGAAAGTGATACTTGATGTCAATATGTTTTGTTCTGCCATGGAACACTGGATTCTTTGCCATCGCGATCGCGGACTTGTTGTCGCAGAATATTTTTGTAGCTTCATCTTGTTTCTCGTCCATGTCTTCTAGTATTCTTCTTAGCCATATAGCTTGATTAGCTGAGTTTGCGGCTGCGACGTACTCGGCTTCAGCTGAATATTGTGCCACCGTTTCTTGTTTCTTTGATGTCCACGAGAATACACCAGATCCAAGTGTGAATGTGTATCCTGAAGTACTTCTCATGTCATCTACCGATCTGGCCCAATCACTATCTGTGTATCCATGAAGCTTCGAGTCTGTAGTGGGCTTGTACCATATTCCATAGTCCATGGTACCTTGCAAGTATCTTAATATTCTTTTAGAAGCTCCGTAATGTATATGAGTAGGGTTTTTCATGTACCTGGATAGTAGACTCGTTGCGTACATTATGTCAGGTCTTGTTGATGTTAGATATAGTAGACTTCCAATGAGACTTCTGAATCTTGAAGCATCTACTTTCTCCGATCCATCTTCTTGTCTCCTCTTCTCATTTGCAACTAGTGGTGTGGCGACGGTTTTACAACCGTATAGTTTAAACTTTTTCAGGAGATTTTCAGTATATTTCTTTTGGCATATGAAGATGCCTTCATTTTCTTGACTGATTTCGATGCCAAGAAAATAGCGCATCAAACCAAGGTCGCTCATCTCGAATGTTTTCATCATGTCTTCTTTAAATTCTTGTATCATTCTCTCATTGTTTCCCGTATACATAAGATCATCAACATACAAGGAAATAATGAGAGTGTCAGAGTTACCTTGGGTTTTGATGTAGAGTGTGGGCTCACTTTGGCTCCTCCTGAATCCTGAACTTGTGAAGTAGCTGTCAATTCGACTGTACCATGCGCGTGGTGCTTGTTTAAGTCCATATAAGGCTTTCTTGAGCTTCAGGACTTGGTCTTCTTTTCCTTTTTGAATGAACCCTTGTGGTTGCTCTACATATATTTCTTCTTCGAGATACCCATTTAGAAAGGCTGATTTTACATCTAGTTGGTGAATCTTCCATCTTCGTTGAGCTGCTAGCGCCACAAGTGCTCTTATAGTATCCAGTCGAGCTACTGGTGCAAAAGTTTCGTTGTAGTCGACTCCAGGCTGTTGCGAGTAGCCTTTAGCTACTAGCCTTGCTTTGTATTTTTGTATAGATCCATCAGGGTTGAGCTTTGTTTTGTAAACCCACTTAACTCCAATGATTTCTTTATTTTCTGGAGGATCAACTAACTCCCATGTGTTGTTTTTCTCGATCATTCTGATTTCTTCGTTCATAGCAGCCACCCACTTTTCATCTTTGGATGCAACTTCATAGCTTTCGGGGTTCAATAGTTGTGAAGTTGCAAGTTTCGTATACCTCTGTTAACTTTTTAACTCTTCCAGGTGTTGACTCTGGACTTGAATCGTCTTGCGCTAATGGTAGTGTTGCTGACGGAGAAGTTGGCGTAGTAAGGCTCGTTTCTTCGGTACTTTCATCTTGTTCAGACTGCTCCATTTGTAGTGGTTGTTGAGCTGGAGTTTCCATAGATATCTGCGGCAGATATGTTTGTTTTTCAACTTTGTCTTTCTCCCAGTTCCAAGAAGCGTCTTCGTCAAACTCCACGTCTCGGCTTATCACGATGTTATTGGTCTTCAGGTTATAGACTCGGTATCCTTTTGACTGTGTGCTATAGCCCAAGAATATTCCTTTTTCTGATTTTTCTTGGAGTTTGTGACGTTTCTCCTTAGGAACATGGATGTAGCAAATACTCCTAAATACTCGCAAATGTTTCGCCGACGGTTTCCTTCCACCCCATGCCTCAATCGAAGTCTTGTTTTCGACGACTTTCGTTGGACATTGATTCAGTATATATACAGCTGTGTATACAACTTCAGTCCAGAAACTGTTTGGAAGGCCTTTTTCATGTATCATTATTTTGGCCATTTCCATTACAGTTCTGTTTTTACGTTCAGATACACCATTTTGTTCAGGGGCATAACCAACAGTGAGTTGGCGTTTAACACCTTCATCTTCGCAAAATTTATTAAACTGTGTAGAGGTGTATTCTTTCCCTCTATCACTCCTCGGTGTTTTTGTATAATGGCCACTGCTCTTTTCTACGTAATTTTTGAATTTCTTGAATATCGTGATGACTTCTGATTTTTCACGCATGAAATAAACCCACGTCATTCTAGAATAATCATCGACGAAGAGAATAAAGTACCTTCTTTGGTTAAGAGACGTGGTCCTCATTGGTCCACAAACGTCGGTGTGCACCAGCTCCAGTATACCTTTCGCTCTCCAAGTTTTGTCACGAGGGAAAGGTTTTCGATGTTGCTTGCCTATCACACAGCTTTCACACGTACCGGTGATCTCTTCTATGTTAGGCAAGTCTCTCATCATATTCTTCTGTTGGAGGATTTTTAGTGCGTGAAAGTTAAAGTGGCCAAATCTTCGATGCCATAGCCATGATTCTTCAACTTGAACTTTCATGGCTGTGTCTCTGAAATACTGTCAACGAAGCGGAAAATTTCGATTCTCCATTGGCACCTCGGCTATTAATTTATAATTGTTTTTCTTTTCACGAATAACACATGATTTGTCTTCGAAGAGTAAAGAGTAGCCGTGCTCCATCATTTGTCCAACACTTAGCAAGTTACTCGCTAAGCTTGGTACTAAAAGAACGTCATTAACAGATCGAGTGACGTTATTAGTTTGAACAGTTATCGTACCTTTGCCTTTAGTGTCAACAAGCGCTCCATTCCCTAGTTTGACGCGGGACTTTACGGACGTGTTGATACTATCAAATAACTTTTCATCTCCTGTCATGTGGTTGCTGCACCCACTGTCGATCAACCAAGTATCGTCCCTCTGTTTATTTGCGACATGACAGGCATAGAATAGCTGATTTTTGTTCTCCGGTATATCTTCACTTTCTTTCGTGAAGTTAGCTCGATGATTTTGTTTTAAACGACAATCTTTTTCTAGATGCCCAAATCTTTTGCAGTTATTGCATTGTGGTTTCCCTTTGTGGAAACAGTTTGTCCTTTTGCAAATACCACATGGAGGGTAGCTTTTTCTTTTTTGATCGAACCTGGTTCTGGGTTTTGCTCCTCCTCTCGAATTTTCTTCAAGAATTCTTTTCCCCCCATTATTAGATTTTTGAGACCTTATTTTGAGTTTAGACTGAAAGGCACTTTCGAGTGAGTTTTCACTACGCCGACTCAGTCTAGCCTCATATGCTTCAAGAGAGCCAATTAATTCTGGTACCGACAGAGTCTCGATGTCTTTCGACTCTTCGATAGCAGTAATGACATGATCATATTTTTCTGTCATACTGATAAGTATTTTTTCTACGATCCTCTTATCAGTTATTTATCTCCATAAGCTCTCATTTGATTTACTATTTCTTTAATTCTAGAATAGTAATCTTTTACGGTCTCAGTGTCTTTCATATTTAAATTTTCAAAATCTCTTCTTAGATTTAATAGTTTCACATATCTCACCTTGACATTTCCTTGAAATTCTTCTTTGCAAGATTCTCCACGCCTCTTTGGCCGTCGTAGCTCCCATGATTCGTGAAAAGATAGACGGTGTCAAGGCTTGTTGAATGTAGCCAAGAGCAGCAGCATTTCTTACAACATTTTTGTTGTATTTTTCTTGTTCTTCGGCGTACAGAGTTCCGACGTCTTTTGAAGTTGTAAACCCGACTTCGACAATATCCCACAAGCTTTGTGCTAGAAAATACGTTTTCATTCGGATACTCCAAAAATCATAGTTGTCGCCATCAAAGATGGGAACGTGAATATTGTATGCACCAATGGTAGTAATGGTGTAGTCGAACAATGCCCAACACGGCTCTGATACCACTTGTTAGATTTAGTGTAGGTTTAGATTTTTTAGAAGTGATAGATTAGTATGAAGTATTATAGTGTTTATAATGTTGAGGGGGTGTTTTAGAAATTAGAATGGAAAAGAGTTTTTAGAAAGTTGTTTTATTACTTCAATTTGTTTGTGTTTTGTTGTGTTACATTTTGCAAGACCACTAGCCTATTTATAGGCTCAATAAGTCTACTAGATCATTCTAGCAAATCTTGATTTTTTTTGACTAACTAATTCTCTAACAATTTCTAGTCACTTCTACTTAAATATCTACTATTAAATATCTAATAAAACTTACTAATTCTAGACTAATCTATATTAATCTAGAAAAACATTATAATATTTTAACAGTAAGGTTCCATTTGTAAATCAGACCTAAATCTCCCAGATAGATCAAGAGACTCCAATTTACTAAGAAGTGTGATCTCTGTTGGGACTCGTCCCGACAAATTACAACCAGACATATTGAGATATGTAAGACTGTTAGAAAACTTGCCTATTTGAGGAGGAAGTTGAGAATCAGTAAAGTTATTAAAAGCGAGGTTGAGACTTTTAAGGTGAGGAAGGTCGAAAAGGGAGGTGTTGGGATGTATGGAACCTTGTAGCATACCACAACTAAGATCGAGACCAGTTACATCACCTGTGGAGTGGTCGCAAGTGACTCCGTTCCAATCACAACAATCTGTACTTATGTTCCAGTTCATCGTAATTGGATAGTAACTGGAACCAAGCCAATCTTGACATGATGGAGTATCTCCAGTTTCAGAATTGAGAGAACTATTAAAGGAAGAAAGATTTTGCTTAAAATGAAGCAAAGCAAGAGTCTGTGAACCAGAACATCTATGGGTGTTAATGGAAGAAGAATATGAGGAAGTGAAAGAAGCAAAAGAGATAACACAAAATAGAACAGAAATTAAGGATTTAAACTTTGGATATCTCATTTTTTCTTTTAACTGGAAGTTGCTAATAACTATAAACATTCATTCTTGCTCTACATGTATTATATACTATATAATAATACTGACGACCCAACCATTCCAAGATAGGCTACTAGTTGGGTCCTAATATCCACAAAAGATGTTTCAAGTTCAAACCTTATCAATATACTGTGGATACGGACGAGTTTTATAAAAGTGGGTCGTTTTGTGGAAAGAATTAAACTTCAGTTTGAGATGATGCAAACCCATACCATCAACGAAGCTTCCTGCATACAATTATTTGTGGTGAAATTAACACGTTATAATCATAACCACATGTAGATCTTCACATTGATATGAGACAAAACAGCAGCCAGTATATGATCGAGTCTTGTTAAAAGTAAGTCCACTTGTGAAAAGTAAGTCCACTTACTTTATATTTGAGGCTTTTCATTTAATGATTTTTGAAGCCAAATAAATAAATAAATAATTCTTCCAAACGTAAACAAGGGTACACGTACTTATTCTTCAAGTTTACTTACATGTGAAAATGGACAACAAAATTTTTGTTTGCATTGTTGTAGTATTACTGCACATACAATGCAAGTGAGAAACCATATATGAAGTTCTTTGAGATTTATGTCCTTTTTTTGTTGTTAAAAGTTATACTTAATTTTCAGCAAAAGTTCCAATAAAACAGAAATTTAGTCAAGAAAACTGAAAGGACAACAAGATTGTGGGCAGTATATCGTTTCCGACCCTTTCTCTAACTACTCCAAAATGTGCTAAACCTGAGATCTTTTGTAAAGATCCAAGATTGTATACATAATGATGGTTATGCTTAAAATTATGTCTAATTACAACTAACTAAATGACATATAGGTTTCACTAAAATCATGTCAGGTTTGGGTTGAGTACTTTAGACACAATAACTTGACCCAATCAAACTCTTATAATGTCGATCATGAAAGAAGTAGAACTCTTATAGTTTGCTGTTTATAGACTTTTGTAGGTTCATTTACCATCACTCCTTCTTTGAACCTTGCCTTGGGTCCCACAAGGCTGAACCAGTTATATTATGAGAAATTGAGCTATTGTAGGTGCAATTTTGTAGGTGCAAATCCTATTAAAATATCATACAAGAAACCATTGAGGCCAATGAAGTAGGTGAAGTTGTTGGATTTTGAGAGCTGTTCCCACCACTTGCATTGTATTGGTTTGTCACCATCATAATTCACGCGTGACGTTATATCACCAAAAATGAGTCACATATGTAGTTTACAAGGTATAAGATGTTGATTATACGATATATCTAATTTAATTGATAGACAAGAATAATGATTGTTTGTATTAAGAACACTGAAATGTTTTACAAGCTTGAATTGTTATTCTTTGTCTACAAGAACAAGTGTTTTATACATAAAAGAGGTCAACAGCTAATTCCCTAAATGGGATGGATCCAATATTGCTTTTGGAACCCCCATAACCAATTGAGGAAATGCTGTAGATCTGGAGCAGGCTAGACCCGTTACTTTGGCAGTTTATGAATCTTGTGATACCTTCAAAAAGGGAAGTGATGACTCTTCAATCTGATCCCTCTAAAGTCAACTTACTCAAAACATGGTTACTTGATTTTGTTGATATTATTTGCAATATTCTGACACTCTCCCTCAAGTTATTAGTGGGGTTTCTAATATTTAACTTCCTCAGAACTTAACTGAATAATCTCCCGTTAACTGACTTGGTAAGAATATCGGCTAGCTGATCTTCTGATCTGATAGATAGAAGGGAAATGATTTCATCATCAAGTTTTTCTCGGATAAAGTGTCGATCAACTTCTACATGTTTGGTTCGGTCATGCTGAACAGGATTCTCTGATATGGCAATAGCAGCTTCGTTGTCACAGAAGATTTGAATGGCTTCATTTGGAGGAAACCCAATCTCTGTTAGCAACTTTTTTATCCATAGCGCTTCAAATACCCCCTTTGCTATTCCTCTAAATTCTGACTCAGCACTTGAAAGTGAGACAACTTTTGTTTCTTACTTCTCCATGCCACAAGATTGCCCCCGACTAGTGAGAAGAATCCAGATGTAGATCTTCTATCTCCTTTCTCACCAGCCCAACTTGCATCCGTGTATATTTGAGTTCTTAGATGCCCATTTCTTTTGAAAACAACTCCATGATTCGCTGTTTTCTTTAAATATCTAATGATTCTTATTACAGCATCCATATGGTGAACCTGTGGTTGATGCATGAATTGGCTCACAACTCCAACTGCATGTGCTATATCCTGCCGAGTATGAGCAAGGTAGATGAGTTTCCCAACCATCCTTTGGTACTGCCCTTTATCAGCAAGATCAGCTTCATCTTCCATATATAGCTTCTGGTTTGGAATCATTGGAGTATCAGTTGGTTTGCAATCAATCATAACTGTTTCTGCAAGAAAATCAAGAACGTACTTCTTTTGACAGATAAATATCCCCCGTTGGGATCGTAAAACTTCAATCCCCAAAAAATATTTAAGTCTGCCCAAATCTTTCATTTCAAATTCTTTAAATAAGTTTAATTTTAAGTTAGAAATTTCCTTTTTATCATTTCCTGTTATCATCATATCGTCAACATGAATGATTAAGCATGTAATTAAATTTCCTTTTCGTTTAAAAAAGAGAGTATGATCTGAGTTACTTTGTTTAAAATCATATTTTTTCATAAATAACATAAATCTCCCAAACCAAGCCCGTGGAGATTGTTTTAACCCATATAAAGCCTTTTTAAGACGACAAACTTCCCTATTTTTGAAGTTATTAGTGAATCCCAGTGGTGCTTTCATATATATAGACTTCTTCCTTTAATTCGCCATGGAAAAGGCGTTCTTCACATCGAATTGGTGAAGTAGCCAATCTTCATTTGCAATAATAGAAAAGAGAACTCTAATGGTATCAATCTTTGCAACAGGAGAGAATGTTTCGGAATAATCGATCCCATATGTCTGAGTGTACCCTTTCGCAACCAGTCGAGCTTTATATCTTTCAATAGTACCATCTGGTTTATGTTTTATCATAAATACCCACCGACATTCCACTGGTTTTTTTCCTTGGGGCACAACACATTTTTCCCACGTGTTATTATCATTCAAGGCTTTCATTTCAACTTCCATTACTTCTTTCCAGTTTTTTGAATTTAGAGCTTGTTCAACGGAAGTTGGAATTTTTTTAGAGTAAATTGCGGAATTGAACTGATGAGCTTCTTTTGACAGATTTCCTTGTGCCATATTAGCCATAGGATATCTAGACCTTTGTGCTTCTTTTTCTGGGGAATATCTCTTTGGTGGCACACCTCTGTTGATTCGTTGCGGTAGCACATATCTTTCTGTGTTTTCAGCAGAAGTTGAGCTGTTTTGCCCTCCTTGTTCATTACTTGTGAAGGTTTCATTTTGATCATTGTTTGGTGATTCGAGACTAGGATTTGGTAATTCAGGACTGGGATTTAGTGGTTCAGGATTAGGATTTGGAGATTCGGGATTAGGATTTGGTGGTTCGGGATTAGGATTTGGTGGTTCGGGATTAGGATTTAGAGTTGATGATGTAGTGGAAGTTTGAACATTGTCAGATTTAGGTATCCAGTTTATCCAACTGAGAGTGTCATTATCTTCTTTCTCCCCCTCACTCGTGAGTTGGGTATTATAGAAGTATTTAGTTTCTATGAAGTTGCAATTCATAGTAGTGAAGACATGACGTTTTCTAGGACTATAACATCTATACCCCTTTTGATTTATGCCATACCCCACCATAACACATTTTTCATCACAAGGGTCAAGTTTGGTGCGTTCATGTTTTGGAATGTGAACGAAGACCGAGCACCCAAATATTTGTGGTTCAATATTTAGAGAGGTTGGTAGAGTGTGAAATTGGGACAAAGTATCTCTAGGAGTCTTTGTGCCCAAAACCTTGGTAGGTAGACGGTTAATAAGATAAGTAGCGGACGCAAGAGCTTCGGGCCAAAAACTCTTTGGAACTTTAGATTCGATTAACAAGGCTCTTGTCATTTCCAAGAGTAATCTGTTTTTACGTTCGGCTACTCCATTTTGTTCAGGAATATGAGCACAAGATGTTTGGTGAATAATCTCATTTTGTTCGCAAAAGGTTTTCATGGTAGTATTAACAAATTCACCCCCGTTATCAGATCGTAAAACTTGTATATTTTTGTTAAATTGAGTTTTTATCATTTTGTAAAAGAAAGAAAACTTTTCAAAAACTTCTGATTTGTGTGTTAAGAAATAAATCCATGTCATCCTTGTATAGTCATCAATAAAAAGGACAAAGTATCGCAAATTCTTTCCCCCAATGACCGGAGCTGGTCCCCACACATCAGAATGAATTAAAGCAAAAGGTACTTCCTTCCTAGTATTACTAGGTTTAAAAGTATTACGGTGGCTTTTAGCCAAAATACAAGTTTCGCAATTTAAAACAACATTTGATGGAAACAAACTAGGAAATAAAGCATGTAAATATCCGGCTGACGGATGACCTAATCTTTTATGCCATAACCAGGCTTCTCTCATAGGTGTTCCGTGAGCAAGTGACACGGTGCCTTGTTGAGAAACCTCGTCCACATAGTATAACCCCCCTTTTCAGTGCCACGTCCAATCAACAGTCCTGTCCGAATGTCCTGCAAGATGCAGAAAGTCAGATACATCAGGACTTTACAGTTTAATTCTTTAATAACACGACTTACCGATAACAGCTTATGAGATAAAGCTGGAATATATAGACAATTAGGTAATTTAATAGTTGGTGAAATTTCAATAGTCCCACCACTTTTAACTTGAATAATTTCACCGTTAGCAGTTTGTACTTTATTTTTTCTAGGTCTAGTTTTAGTAATGATATCGGCCTCATGAAATGTCATAGTGTCCGTGGCCCCACAATCAAATATCCAGGAGGTGGTTTTTAAATTATTTGACGCAACATTTGCTTTGGAAGGTTTTTCACAATCGTTTTTTATTTTTGTTAAAATAGAAAACGTATTTTGACACGGAATATCCTATTCGGATTTTATAGAAATATTTTTTGAAACCTTTTTATCAACTTTATTTATTTTAAAACACTTGGGTTTAAAAATTTTGGGCTTTATTCCCTGTTCTGGCCCACCAGCATTTTTTACAGGTTTGGGATTGGGCTCAGTATACTTAACAGCCTGTTCAAGCCCAATGGTGTTTTTAGACAGCTTTGTGGGTTGTGGCATTTTCGGGTTATTATTATCTAGGCCCAACTTAAATAAATCTACCCATATTTTCCTAGGGTTACTTAACCCGTCTGTTTTCTCAACCGGTGCACCAAGAGAGGTAGAAAGAGAAAGGTTTTTTCTCTCTTTTTCTGTCACATTTCCACCGAATGCTTTAATCTTAGAGAGAGATTGTATCTCTCTCTCTCTTTCTCTGTAATTGTACCATCGTGATTGATGGCGACGGTGGTGGTGTTGCTGGTGACTTTTTCCATCTCCTTTTCTTTGTTTATCTTGTAAATAAAAAGATTTTGAAGAAATTGTACCTTTTTCTGTGGTGAGACCTCCAAAACCCAGATCGGTTGCATTGGTAGTGGTGGTAGGTTCACCGGCCTCCTCCACCGTTGCTGCCTTTCCTGGTTTGTTCCACCACTCCGGGTACCCTTTTATTTCGAAACATTAATCTCTTGTGTGCCTTTGTTTACCACATCTGGTGCATGTGAGTTTCGATTTATCCACTTTTGGTGGATACTTGCTTCGATTCACTTGGGTTAGATGAGCAGAGGTTTTCTTGCCGTCACTTGTAGCCAAACTGGTTGCAATATCTTGACTGGTTGAGGATCCACTCGGTGATAGCCCTAATATTTGACGGTGTGCAGCCTCCTTTCTAACGGCGGCGTATACCTCCTCCGCCGTTGGTAACGGATTTGAACGAAGCAACTCCCTTTTGATGGTATCGTATTTTTTGTCTAAGGCATTTAGAAACTGAAATAGTTTGTGCTCAGCTCGAATCTTGTTGTATTTAATGATGTCAGAGGCGTTCTCCATGGGATTTGGATCTCTTGATTCAATTTCTCCCCAAATGCCCTGCATTTTGATCCACAACTCTTCGAGATGCATGTTTCCTTGTTTTATTTCAGTCGCCTTGACATATAAATCATATGTTTGGAGTTTATCGGTACCGCTGCTGTAAGTTGTAATCAAGGCGTCCCACAACAATTTTGCTGTAGAAAAGGATGTCAGATTGCTTGCAATGCTTGGTTCGATGTTCTGTATCAGCCATGAGAACACGATCAGGTCCTCTTGTTCCCATTGATCGTAGGTTTCATGGTTTGTATCAACTGGGTTTGCGGTTAGATGAGTTAGGAGAGCTTTGGATTTACCTCCAATAGCTACCCTCATCATTCGAGACCAAAGGGGATAATTTGAACTATTCAAGTTCAACCCGATTTTCAAAGTATCAGAAATCTTGGGTTGTTGATAGTTCATGTTGTTTTTCAAGAGATTGGCTAATTGACTTGTTAAGTCATTAATTTAGCTAGTGTGGGTTGATTGGATTGAGGGTGGAGATTGGCTGCCGTCTTGAGACATGGTAGCCGATTCAAAGATGGTTGATGATTGAGCTTATGAAGATTCAAACCTTCAGCTCTGATACGATAATTTAATTGATAGACAAGAATAATGATTGTATGTATTAAGAACACTGAAATGTTTTACAAGCTTGAATTGTTATTCTTTGTCTACAAAAACAAGTGTTTTATACATAAAAGAGGTCAACAGCTAATTCCCTAAATGGTATGGATCCAATATTGCTTTTGGAACCCCATAACCAATTGAGGAAATGCTGCAGATCTGGAGCAGGCTAGACCTGTTACTTTGGCAGTTTATGAATCTTGTGATACCTCCAAAAAGGGAAGTGATGACTCTTCAATCTGATCCCTCTAAAGTCAACTTACTCAAAACATGGTTACTTGATTTTGTTGATATTATTTGCAATATTCTGACAATATCGAAATTCTTTGAAGTTAGATACATATCACGGAATATCACATAAGCGCAAACTAAGTACCTGTCCATATTCTATATCATATACGTACATTCCGCTAGCAACAGGTGGGTCGAGTAAGATCTTAATTTAATTAATTTCGTCATTAATTACTCAACCGGCCTCCTCATGCATGCACCATATTCTCATTGTTGACTTCACCTTTATGATTTTGAAACCACTTATCGGTATCCACAATCCAACAGAACGTGTGGCGGTGTAAAGACGGGCCCATTGAGGTTGGGTAACGGGTCTAAATAAGCATGGGCCGGAACGGAAAAGTTACTTAGTAAAAGGCTCAAAGGGTGATAGATAAGCAATAGACAGCAGCAGATATATGAAGATTTATAACAGTAAAACAATTAATATAAAGGAGCAGTAGAGGAATTGTAGTATTTTATTGATAAAATGAAATAACAAAAACAAAGATAGATTCAGAGATAACCACAATCAATGGTGTACCTCTGCCAATATCAATTAGATCTCACCATGAGAAACTAACTGCCCAAGCTCAAGAGCCGATTACTAAATCAACATACTAATTTTATGAATGCATACACAACCGTGACTCTCCTATTTATTCTACTATCTCAGACCCTAGACTAAATGATCAAATTCTACGAACCCGCCCATAACAGAAGATATAATTCCTTCTAAAAAAATAACAAAAGATTTAATATATTAACGTGAAAAGAGTAGGCTTTTTATCAAGGTCCTTCTTCTGTAGTCCACAGATGAACCAATTTCATGTACTATGCATCATTCCTGCACTCATGCGTAATTTAAGACTTAGCAGAATATTCAGTTTAGATGATCAAACATTTTCTGTATGTTGTCCGCTTAGTCAAACTTTGAGACCTTCACTGGACAAAAGGTGTAAAGTGTAAACCAGTTAAAGACTACCTTGTTGAGGGCAGAAATGAATGGCAGAGAGATGTCTTTTTGCAATCCACGTGCATACAAACTATCAGGAGCACGATCCGATCGGCTATATTGTTTTAAGTTTTAACCTAACCAACTAATAATCATCATTAACACGATCATACCCGATTCTATCAATGATAAGTTTATTTAAACCGGGCGGATAGCGTGCTGGTACATTTATCAAATTATACATTTATTATTTGTTAACGGATTCCACAATAAAACGTCCCTATCAGATGCCCCTCTAGTAGACAAACATAATAACCAATTGCAAGAACCTAAACTTTCATGAAAAGGACCACACCTAACTATCAAAAGGGGTTTCCATCTCAGTACAGGTTACAGCAAAATTAAAGCGTACAGAATAAATTGACAAAATTAAAGCGTACAGAATAAACTGAATTTTGAATATCGAAGTTTCCCAAAAAAGTGAGAATCGTATACCTTTTCCCAGATTTATTAAGGTGAAGATTTGCAAAATCAGGGATGTCAATCGAGGCACGCAAGGGTTTACTTGTAGTAGGGACTTCACTGGCAATTGCGATAATATAGTATATTTTGTGATTAGTTGGTCGAAGCTATGTTAATTTTGTGCTGAGTGTTGTTTAAATTTCACCATTATTTTACAGTTTCGAATGTTGATATCATTGAACAGCTTAGCTCTAGCGAAATGGTATAGAAACTTATAATAAGCCACTACTACATAAAAGGCTAAGTAGACGTGTTGAAAAAGCTATTTAGACGTGTTTTTGAACACGTCTAGATAGAGGAGGTCTAATTGCTTAGAGATAAATAGAGCAGTCCTAGGACCGGTCTTAATGCTTTTAATTAGACGTGTTAACTGGTCTATTATTACTTTTTGTGCGCACATTGAGAAGGGCCAAATAGACGTGTTCAAAAAATTATTTAGACGTGTTTTTCAATACCTGATATGTTTAATTAGGATTAATAGCGTTAAAATTGAGTTCAAACATGCGTCTTTTATACGCTTGATTCGATCAGTTTTGTTTTTACAAACTAATGAGTTCATACTGAAATTTATAAACAACAAAATTCATCGAAATTACTAAAAAAGCAGACTACAAGCATTTACAAAAACTTAAAAAAAAATCATGATTCAATCTTAATTAATCTCTACAACAATCTTCAACAAAATTAACTTCTCTATACAAAATCTCAACTACATGTACAACACGCATTCACTTTTCATCTGACACGTATCCACTTCTTATCCAACACATCTCGAAGATGGATTTTCGTTTTTGTACCTACATAAACAAGTAGAAAGAGAAGCATAATAATAAGGTTAGTAGATCCACGAAAAAATATTGTATAATGGTGTCATTTGCAATTCCAAACATAAATATGGAATAACAATTGGTCAAACACAACCTGTATAAACCTATGCCACATATACTCATATAGTATGCTTAATAATAAAATGAAACTATTAATAAGTTTATCAAGATGAACTAATAGTAGAAAGGAAAAGGAGGATGTACTCCAAAGAAGAAAAAGAACGTACGTACCAACTTACCAAGCCCTAGTGGTCATCAAAAAGTACAGTAGAGAAAGTTATAAATTTTGAATCCAAGCGTATGATGTTGATCGGTTTTCTAGAGGTGAAGATAGCTTCTTCTTTTCTTTTTTTTTTTTTTTTTAGATATGTTTTGTAAACATATATAGTTATTTTTTAGGAGATAATGTAGGAGATCATGGAGGAATGGGGAGATAAAGAAGGAAATTATTCTAACTTATTATATGTAACGCATGTTGACACATCAAGGAATTAAGTAGACGTGTCGCCATTTCACGTAAAAGTGTGTTAAGTAATTAAGTAGACGTGTTATTATTAAGTAGACGTGTTCAGTCTTTAAGACCGGTTGCAACTTATTATTTAGACGTGTTGAACTTTTTTTTTGGCGGAATATATTAATAAGACCTCTTTAATTCTAAACCGGTCTATATGATGGGGTCTTATTGACAATAAATGTAGTAGTGAGCTAAGGATGAGTGAGGCATCTTGGATTCATGACAAAATATGGCTACTTTAATGTGAACATCGTGGCCAAACAGATATTAAAACGAATAAAGATAGATGAAACAAAAGCCAATATGGCTATTTGTAACAAAACGTAAACACGTATTTTATTTATTCAATATTAAAAACTGATCCTCATAAAAGCTACGTACATGATATAAATAATAACCCATCTTGACTTTAGGAACAAGAAAATTAAAAGAAAGGAAATACAATATTTAAAAATCATATGTAAAAATAGAATTGAAGTCAGACTCATTTCATGCGTGGCCATCAAACTATTGACAAAGTTATCGTTTATCCCTGTCCATTTCTATCTCTACTTGGCCCAATATAACAAAGCCCAAAGTAGTCTTGAAGCCCGATGTGTGAAAGCCCAACATTATGAACGGTATTATGACCGGATCCTACATCATTCTCCCATTCTTCGAAAAGACTCGTCCTCGAGTCTACAACTTCAAGGACTGTAATATCTAAATGATTCTCATGAACTACAAGAATAATGTTTTCTTCTTTAGAAGTGCCAAGTATTGCAGCAAGAGCATAGAGACGGTCCTCAACACTAACATCAACATCAACATCTTTAATGAAATCGTTTTTCAAATCAACATCAACATTGTACATGTTGGTGTTTTTATTAGCTTCTACTTCAAACTCACTTTCATCATCAGATTTAGAAAAAGAAAAAAATTTCTCACCATCAGTATCATAGATGGGTTCGGTATCATAAAGGGATTCTCCATCATCACCATCTGTATCATAGATGGGTTCAGAATCATAAATGGATACTCCATCCTCACCATCTGTATCATAGCTAGTTTCCGAATCGATTCGTTCCGAATCGTACGGCTCAGGGAATCGTTGTTGGTTCAGTTCCAACTCGGCGATTCGCTTATATAATCGTTCAATTTCTACGTCTTGAGGGTCTTCGTTGCCTCTTTCGGCGTGTCTACGATTATCCCCATCGCTGCCTCGATCGGCGATTCTGCAATAGTCTCCTCGATAACTTCCACGAAACATTGTTTGGCCAAAACCTGAGCTCTGGATACCAAATAATGTAAACATCGTGGCCAAACAGATATTAAAACGAATAAAGATGGATGAAACAAAAGCCAATATGGCTATTTGTAACAAAACGTAAACACGTATTTTATTTATTCAATATCAAAAACTGATCCTCATAAAAGCTACGTACATGATATAAATAATAACCCATCTTGACTTTAGGAACAAGAAAATTAAAAGAAAGGGAATACAATATTTAAAAATCATATGTAAAAGTAGAATTGAAGTCAGACTCATTTCATGCGTGGCCATCAAACTATTGACAAAGTTATCGTTTATCCCTGTCCACTTCTATCTCTACTTGGCCCAATATAACAAAGCTCAAAGTAGTCTTGAAGCCCGATGTGTGAAAGCCCAACATTATGAACGGTATTATGACCGGATCCTGCATCATTATGCCATGTTCTGCCATATTATGCCATGTTTCCTACATCTTCACAACTTCAAGAGTTAGACGACATGAAGGAAGGAGAGCGGTTAGTTGTCATCGCCACTAATGTTGTTGTTTTGTCCCCATATGTCAGCGATCGTGGCAATGTTGTAGACTCGAGGACGAGTCTTTTCGAAGAAGGGGAGGATGATGCATGTACGGGTATAGATTGGGGCCCAGTTTCAAGTGTTGGACTATATCAGTTTTTTGGGCCTCCTAAATTATATATATCTTTTATTATTGGGCTTGATGATAAATGTGGTCAAGGGTAGCAATGGTGAACGTGGGCAAGCATATACAGCCCTCGAGCTGAAGAAGAAACTGTTAGGAAAGAAGTTCCCGCTTGAAGTCGCCAATGCTGTGATTTCTGACTTCCAGAACAGAGGGTTGATTAATGATTTATTGTATGCTGAAGCATTTTCTCGTTCAAGATGGTCGTCATCAAGTTGGGGTACACGTAGAATCAAGCAAGCCTTGACTAAAAAAGGTATTATGACCGGATCCTGCATCATACTTGAGTAGGATTTAGGAAATTATGAAATGCCCAAAAGTAATTAGAGATGAAATGAGTAGCATGAATGTGAGTGACAGTTGTCTATAGGAGGAAATCAAGAGTCAGGTTTTAACCTTTTATTAATCTGCATTTTTAAGTCGATACGTCCTGACCAAGAACTTGTGTATTTATCACCACAAAGCTATTTATTCTAATATATATTCTCATATAACTCATCTTGGTGTACAAACACATACTTTTTACTGTGAAGATCGATTAAAGGTGAACAAAAATTTAAAGCTTAAATAGAATTCTTTGAATAACTATCAAAGTTAAGTATCACGGGCCAGGGGACTTAATTTAATAAACATTTAATTTTACACGACCTCATGATATGGAAGTGTTTGATCCAAAGAATGATTAGTATGGGAAATTAGTTTGCTGGGATTTTGGGAAGGGTCATGCAATCAACGGTCAAGTTGATGATTATGAACTTGGAAATATTGTAGAAATATAAAACATAATGGATCTAATGGTTCTGCACACATAAGCATGGCACATTTAGAGAAAGCAACATAACATAACCAGGTCTGTTAAGGTTACATGTTGCATTTTCTCTCGAATATACCAACGAGTAGAGTAACTCTAGTTTTACTTGTCGTCTTTTACTGGCAGAAAGTTTTGTTGGATATAGTTTTGGTTAGAAGAAATGGGTATGGTTGCTTTGTATTTGTGAATAGATGTTATCCCACATAGGTGGGAGGAAAAAGTTGGAGAGTACTTTCTTGGTTATAAAAGAGGGGTTAAGTCTTCATTCCAAATTGCACCAATCAATACAATTTAAGTATTTGATTATTTCTTTCTTTCTTACCCTTGTTTGAGAGTTGTATTAGTTAAATATTTTGGAGAGTGTAGTTGGCTTAAGAGAGTCGTCTATATCATTGTAACAATTTGTGATATAGTGTATTTCTCTCTTTGGGGGCCGGTGGTTTTTCTCCTGTTTTGGAGTTTCCACGCTAAATCTTGTGTTGTGTATTGTTCTTATTTCTATACTGTTTTTCATTGGGCGTTTGTTGGGAATTAGTGAGGCCGTAATTTTCCAACAACTGGTATCAGAGCGTCAGGTTTGACGGGGGTCTTGGTTATAGGAGTCGGAGTATGCTCTGTGGTTGCCACGGGAGTGGATCGTCCACATCAGAAACGAGTTCTATTGATCGTATAGGGTATTTGGTTAGACAATATTTTTTCTGATTCATAGTAATAGTTGGATTTGTTAGTGGCGAGTTGTGAATTTCCGATTTAAAGGGTCCTGGCTACCTGCTACATCTTTTGGCTATTTGAAACGTGAGCAAAATCAGAGAAAGTGTTGTTTATAGGATACGGATACGATGTCGAAGTTCACTCCAATGAGGTTTGATGTAGAGAAATTTGATGGGATGATCAATTTTGGCTTATGGCAGGTTCAAGTCAAGGATGTGTTTATTCAGTCCGGGTTACACAAGGCATTGAAAGGTAAACCCACCTTTGTTCCCGACAGTGATTCTAGCAGTAAGTTCGATGAAGAAGAATGGGATGATATGGATTTGAGGGCAGCAAGTGCGATTCGTTTGTGTCTTGCAAAGAACGTGCTTGCAAATGTGCACGGATTATCAACGGCAAAAGAGCTTTGGGTTAAACTAGAGCAGTTGTACCAGGGCAAGGGCATATCAAATCGGTTGTGTCTTAAAGAACAATTTCATACTTTGCGTATGGATGGGGGTTCAAAGATTTCAGATCATTTAAGTATTCTTAACGGTATTGTTTCAGAACTGGAGGCTATTGGAGTTAAAACGGATGATGAAGATAAAGCTTTGAGGTTGATATTATCTTTATCATCGTCTTATGAACACATGAAACCTATTTTGATGTATGGGAAGAAAACTCTGAAGTTTGAAGACGTTACTAGCAAGCTCCTATCCGAGGAGAAAAGACTGGAAGGTAACGGGGTCTCGTCATCAGGAGATACTATAGTGTTGTGTTCGGATAGGCGAAAGAGAAACTCTGGGAAGAATCTGGTATGCTGGAGGTGCGGGAAGACTGGGTATGTAAGGGTTAATTGTCCAGGTGGAGCTAATCTGGCAAATGGCTCTAAAGACGCTAACATCGTCTCCGTTGTTACGGAGAGTGACGAATTTCTCTGAAGTCACACCATCCTCGTGGTGTGTCCGCTCCACCATGAAAAGGGATGTTCGTTAGCGGTTCCACAATTGCACATGGGCATTGGTTTGGCATTGATGCAGGTTGTGTGGTGGAAACTGATGTTGTAGCTGATGAAACTTCCAGGGAAAGCCAAACAGGAAGTTGCACCATAAAGTTTCAGCTGGTTATTCAACAACATGTGCCGAGGTGAAATGTTTGGAATGTGATATTCTAAGTGCTATACTCTTAATGGTGGAGTATGATAATTCTTATTAAGAGTTATGATTGTCTGTGATGACAATGATTGTCGGGTCTTGACAATGTTCGATGAAGATGCAAGTTTTGTCTCTTGGGAGATAATGTCAATGGCATGAAGATGAGGATCTTGAAGTTGTCGTCGAGGAAGCATCTATATCGGTTGTCCTTGCAATATGGAAGCATGGTTATCTTCTTCTATCCAAAAGGTGGAGATTTGTTGGATATAGTTTTGGTTAGAAGAAATGGGTATGGTTGCTTTGTATTTGTGAATGGATGTTATCCCACATAGGTGGGAGGAAAAAGTTGGAGGGGACTTGCATGGTTATAAAAGAGGGATTAAGTCTTCATTTCAAATTGCACCAATCAATACACTTTAAGTATTTGATTATTTCTTTACTGTTTTTCATTGAGCGTTTGTTGGGAATTAGTGAGGCCATAATTTCCCAACAAGTTTTGGCGCAAATGAATGACTCAAAAGTTGAAGGGAATAAGTTATTTGGAGATGGTTTGTATGAAGAAGCATTATTGAAGTATGAATATGCTATCCAACTTGCACCTGAGACGTCCTTTTCAAATGAAGTTAGATCGATATGTCATAACAATCGTGCTACATGTTTCTTTAAGCTGGTAAGTGCTTAACTTCTAATCCTCATTTATTGCATATCAGAATTCGAACATCTTATATACTACAACAGTTAATGCTTGATTACATGAACAGGGCAAGTATGAGGACACCGTTAAAGAATGTACTAAAGCATTGGAACTAAATCCAGCATACATGAAAGCCCTGATTAGAATAGGAGAAGCCCGTGAAAAGCTTGATAACTATGACGAGGCTATTGCTGGTGAGTAATTTGTTTTTGTTTTTATATTTAGAAGAATCTAGAAAAGAATTAGATTGCCTAAAATGCAAGATTGAAAAAGGCGCCATACGGGGTTGAAAAGGTGGGGACTTTAAAGGGTCGAGACGGGGGGTCGAGAAGGACGTTGACCAACGTTGACCTTCAAGGGGGTGTTTGTGTTAGCGATTTGAGATAGATTTTTTTGATTATTACGTTTACGGATCACAAATAATCTGTTTTTAGTGTTTGGGAGTTAAATGGGAAAAATTGATTATTCACGTTTCGACTATCCAAATCGTGAAAATCAAAAACTAGGGTGTTAGTGTTTCAAAATGCAATTCCTAACAAGATATCCTTTCTATTCAATTTACTAGTATAACCTTAAAAAACTTGACATTTCTATTTGTTTGCTTTTCTTGGCTACCCCTGTGGTCTTTTCTTCTATCACTAGCCAGTAAATTTTTTTACACTAGTATACTACAGTACAAAACATATAGTGGAACTCCCTGCTCTTTAAATTTCACATCTCTTTATATTTTACTAGTATTGATAGTGACGTTTTATATTGTATTGTTTCAAATAATTTGCCACTATGTATTTTCGAACAATTCTATTGCTACATTAAATTTTATTTTATATTAATATAATGAAATGTCTTATCACATACTTCATATTAGATTTATATGTTTTATTATTGTTATTTTTAAATGTCATTTATGTCATTTTATATTAAATTAAATTTTATAACTTTTAAAGGACGTCCTTTTCGGTAAATTTACATGTTAAGTTACTAAATAATCCGATTTGATTATCTATTTTACGATTTCAAACTGCATAATCACATCCAAACACCACATCAAAACCACGTTTTGCTGCAACTGATTTTCTAATTATGATTATTTGAAACGCATAATCAATTTTCAAAACGCAAATCCAAACACCCCTAAATATATAGATATATATTTATATATACATATTTTAAAGCCAACATCACCGCTAATTAATTACAAAAAATCAAACTAAAATATGATAGTTCTGACTGATCTGACCGACTTTTCCCGACTCTGACCCAACTTTTGACCGATAGTCACCAATTTTTACTTTTGTACTTTTGAGCTAGATGGTCGAGACGGAGACGGGATGGGCTAGTCATCAAACCGACTCAACGGCACATACTGTCGTATTACCATGCTAAAATGGAATTGGACAAGATTAAGTTGATATATTATGCGATATGGCTTATTATACATAGTAACATAGGTGTAGTACCAGCATTGTAATACTCCGTAACTTGTAGGACTTTGAGTTACCTTTGAACTCTTTTGCAGATATGAAGAAAATTTTAGAGTTGGATCCTTCGAATTATCAATCTTAGAGCAATTGTTCGTCTTGTTGGAAGTTTTATTAATTTTCGTGTAGGGTAAAATAATCGAAGGCCGGATAAATTACTGAATCGTGGTATCACTTTCCGAAAGTAATTATTCGACCCTTATTGCCTGGGTTACACGAATATCACTTTGGGATAAGACAGAGATTAGTTCTTGTTATTGGCAGTAAACAAGAACTCTTTTGCAGAGGAGTATTAGATGTTCGTAACTTGTATTTTTTCTCATGCATATTGGTTAATATATTTATATACACCCTTAATCATGAAAGAGTCTTTTATTAAAATCAATTGGCCGATTGATTAATAAAAGTATTTTCTATAATATTCAAAGTGGTTACAGGAAGAATATTTCTGTAAACATATATTATCACTTCTATCATTAAAGTAAAAGTTATTACTTTTACAATAAACAAATATCATTACTTCTATCATTAAAGTAAAACTTGTTACTTTTACAATAAACAAATATTATATTTTACAACTATCAAAGCATGAGTGATTACTTTATAATAAACAAGTATTATTCCTTCCACTATTAAAGTAAAAGTGGGTCCAGGAATAATTCTTCCGTAATCACTCAAAATTGTGTTAAGTGTTTTCTTGCTACTACCTCTTAAGGACCAGCAGCGCAAAAGTCAGCAAAAGGACCAGCAGCGCAAAAGTCAGCAAAAGGACCAGCAGCGCAAAAGTCAGCAAACAGGACCAGCAGCGCAGAGGAACCAGCAAACAGGACCAGCTGCGCAGAACAACCAGCACAGGGACCAGCTGCGCAGAACAACCAGCACAGGGACCAGCAATGCAGAACAACCAGCACAAGGACCATCAACGCAGAACAACCAGCACAAAACACTTAGCCAAATTTCAGCTTACTAAGAAAACTTAGTACTGAAAACACTTAGTCAAATTTCAGGCAGATCAAGTCATGATAGTAAATAATGGAAAACCACTTTTGGGTCCGGGTAATCTATCACTTAATGGGTGTACACTCCGTACCTCCAAACCCATTTACAAGTGTAGATTAAAATCCACAATTACACTAAATTTCCAACAATCCTCCCCAATTTAGTGCAATTCGTTTCATGAGAATTAAACAAATTAAAACAAAATTCATGCATAAATGAAAATATCTTGAAGATTGAATTTTCACCTTAGTATATTACACATTCCAAATATTCGGGAATCGGGGTGTTCTAAGAATTGAACCCTTCAACCCATTTGAATAACTAAAAATAACATACACATAAGTTTTCAAATACTCTAAAGCTATCCTGACACTTTACAAGCCATGTGTCCATATCCTTTCATGAATGTATCTAAAGCAAAAGTCCAAGCTTTGTTGAAGCGGCAAAACTTCACATTCACATAGGTAGTTCATTTCAGTCATGCACATGCTCATGCACTTTTTCAAATGAACTATTAAGAAGCTAGACTTCAACCTCTCCTTCAGCAGGTCCGAGTACATACATTACCTTGGGATGATACAAAACTTATGTACTCCAAATTTCTAAGTATAAGCCTTCCACATTGAATTCAACTTCTAATTTTTATCAGAAGAGAATTGGGTATCTTATAATTAAAAATTTATGCGGACTTTAAACCCATCCCCACAGCAGACTTGTCAACCAAGTCTCTTGCCAATCCCTTTGTCAAGTGATCAGCTAAATTCTGTTGTGACCTCACGAACACTATAGAAATCACCCCATTCATGATGAGTTCACGAATCATGCTATGTCTAACACCTAAGTGTCTAGACTTTCCATTGTACATCTGGCTATAAGCCTTTACCAATGTCGCAGCACTATCACAATGGATAGACATGGGTGCTATATGTTTAGGCCATAATGGTATCTCATGGATCAAGTTTCTAAGGTATTCTGCTTCTTTACCAGTAGCAGCTAAAGCAACAAACTCGGATTCTGTGACAACCAGGAAAAAATTTCAGAAAAAAAAAAGTTTAAACAAAACCTCTACATGATTTCATTTAAATTCGAATGAATTCCGACGGTTCACGAACAAATAAAACTTGAAATATAATACGACTTAATTGTTATAACTAAAACTTTATACAAGATAATATTGTTGTTATATTATTATTTTATTATTATTATTAATACCAATATCAGTATTAGTTATATATTACTTGAAATATATAATGAAATGAGATACATTTAAATTGTAATATTATTATTATTACTAATATTATTGTTATGCTTATTATTATTTTTAATTATCATTATTAATAATATTAAAAGTATTATTATTATTATTATTAATATAATTTATTAATTTGTATTATTATTAATATAATTATTAACTATTAATATTAATTAAAAAATAAAATAAAAAGTAACATACCTAATTAGGTCATAACACTATCTATTTTTTTTCCCATCGTGATACCTGCTCCATTTTTTTTATCAGTGTTTTTTTTATTTATTATTTATTTTTCGGTTCCTGTCTAAATTGATTGATTAATGGATCGACACACATAAATTGTAGTTGATCATCTAAGTGTAATCTAATCATTTTCCATTATCATTATCAATTATCAATTAAATCAGCTTTTATCTGATAATTTAAAAACAGAAAAATTAGAAAAAAGCAGCCATTATCTCTATTCGTGTCCCATTTAATCAAAGTCTCGAATCCGAATTATATTTCAAAATCTATAAATACCATGTTGTTAGGAATAATTTACTCAATCTATCTGCAAGGTTTCAATTTTTAATTTGCAGAATCAAGAACGAATTTTGGAGTCAAAGTTTAAATTGAAAAAGTCAACATTTTTGTTCATCGTGAAATTCGAGTTCGTATAGATGTTTTAGGATCAATTGATGTTTTGAAAAGATTCTAGGAATGATTTAAAACCTTTTTCATTTAGAAATTGGGAGCTAAAACGTTTTCAAAAATCAAAAATCAAATATTTTTTTATCTATATGCGACGAACAGCAGGCCTTTATATTTTTTATTTTTTTTTATGTTTAATTGATCAAATATACCCATCACAAAGTCGTTTCTGTTTCGTTTATCAATCCTAAAACCAATTCAAAACCTTGTTGTTGATCCTCTGGTCGATTGTTCATGTGAAGAAGAAGGGAGAATAGAGAAAACAGATATACAGGATATATATATTTAGAGGTGATTTAAAACAGAAATAATTGAGCAGAGCAGTTGGTTAAGGTGTTGTTCGGGTTAGCGTGAGGTCGTGGGTTCGAGTCCCGTCTTGGCCATATTCTTTTTAGAAAAACTTACAAGGTAGTTTTCAACTCTATATTTATTATTATTATTATTATTATTATTATTATTATTATTATTATTATTATTATTATTATTATTATTATTATTATTATTATTATTATTATTATTATTATTATTATTATTATTATTATTGTTGTTGTTATTATTATTATCATTACTTACTAGTACTAGTACTATTGTATTACTAAATATTATCATTATTGTTAATTATTAATAACATGGACATTAAAATTTGTATCACTAATCACTAATATAGTTTATATTATCATTATTATTAATATTATTAGTATTAACATTACTATCTTTAATGTTAAAGAAGTATTATTATCATTTAAAAGCTTATTAGTATTATCATCGCTAATATTATTATTATTAGTATTATTAATTATCGATATTATTATTATTACTAATATTAAAGATATTATTAACATTAATATTAAAAACATGGTTATAATTAAAAGTATTATTTTAACTTATCATTTTATCAAAATTTCCATCTTTATTGAAATTATTATTACTATCATTATTATCATTCATATTATTAAAGGTATTAAAATTATCACTGTATTAAATCATCACTTTTAATAAAGATTGCCATAACTATTAAAACTATCATTTTAATTATCATCAATAGAACCATTAATATTATTATCATTGTTATTGATATTTATATTATCATTATTATTATTATTACTAATATTATTTTAGTATTATTAAAATTACTATTTTAACAAACAAATGATATATACATATATAAATATATTTACACATAACATAATAAAATTTATATTTTTATCTATTTAGAATATATAAAATAAATATATGAAACTTACAAGTTATTAATATAAAAATAATATAACTAATAACTTTATATAAATAAACTTATTCGATTATGAGTATATTTGTTAATATATATACAAATGATATAGGTTCGTGAATCCGAGGACAACCCTACACTTGTTCAGTGCCATCAAACGCATAATTATTACAGACTATCTTATCGTATCGTGAGTTTTCATAGCTCCCTTTTTATCTATATTTTTGGGCTGAGAATACATGCGCAACTTTTATAAACTGTTTTATACGTTAGACACAAGTACCAACTATTAAACTGTGATATGTTGGGCTATGACCAGCAAGTCCCAAACCGACAAGTATAAACAATAACTTGTTACGGGGCAAACTTGAAAGTCTAGTCTAAATATCAGTACCAACTATTAAACTATGCTATACCCGGCTATGTCCGACTAAGTCCCTACAGTGATATTTTTAATTGCTGCATCATTCTTAATTATTGGGGATAGGCCTATCAGGAGTAACGTCCCCGATACAATTGACTAAGTCTTTGTATTACTTGATAATGAAATTAAACGACAAGGACAGAACAACTTGTCACGGGGCAAACAACGTTTAGTCTAAATATCACGCACTGGCATAACTTTTGGATCTTGCGAGATCTACTTTACAAACTAAATCTTGTGGTCTAACACTATTACTGAAATCATTATTTATGACAAACCTATGAACTCACTCAACCTCGTGTTGACTTTTTAAGCATGTTTATTCTCAGGTACTTAAATATTGCTTCCGCTGTATATCTACTACTTTGATGATGATTGCTTGCTATGCTTGGAGTCTTCATTACATATCATATCAATTAAAGACATATTTATCTTCCGCTGCATAACTCAACAAAACGTCTCATGTAGAGTCGTTCTCGTTTATACAACTGTGATTTGATATAATTAGTCACAAATACCCCAGGCCCTATTTGGGGGTGTGATAGATTGGTATCATAGCAGGTTGTTGTAGAGAACCAGGATTGCATTTTATGTGTGTCTTATACAATTAGGTACCTTAGCAATGTAGGACTACAACTTTCCCTGACCATAGTTCCTTTAATTGTTGCCTTTAACTATTAAATGCTACACTATGCCTTAGAAACTATGCTTATTAAATTTTTAATATTCCTTAGAATGCCGAGCCAATCAGAGAACTCTGTTTACTCTCCAATTATGCCACCACATTCAAATGCGACACCTATTGATTCTGCTGACTCTGGCTCTAATCACTCACCGGTATATAAACCAACGAGTACTTCTGAATGGGAAGCTATTTAAAGCCTTCCTAACTGCAATGGTGACTACTCAGGCTACGAGCCCGAAAAAGAGCCTATTGAGGAATCGTCTAAAAACTTATCTCTAAAGAGAAAACAAACCGAAACCGCTACTGCTGATGAAGCCGGTCCATCAAAAAGGGCAAGCTTACCATCTCGTGAAAACATCGCTCAGATAGAGGCACATCTAAATAACCTGGAGAAAGAAAACAAAATCTTGAAAGAGATCATCATAGAATCCTTCGAAACTCAAACCAAAAGGCTAGAAGAACCTGTAAAGTATAACACAGAAAAAGTGATGGAGAAGGTGATGAAAGTGAAGGACGATGAAGATCACAATACCTGCTGGGGAAAACAATCTCTTGCCTATTTGAGAGAATATGTTGACCTTAGATTGAAGATGGAGGAAGACCACATGAATAATCAACTTTCTATGAGGGACTACATGTACCATGTAATCAACAATGATGTTTCCAATCTTTATGATAATCTCGAGTATCTATATGAGGAACAAAAAGGAGAAGAACGAGAAAGTTGAAAAGTTTATGAAGAAGGTTGAGGAAGAGAAAAAGAAATATGAAGACTACTTCAATCTTAATATTTTCTAGTTATTTTTTTTTCCTATTTTCTATCTATGCAAAGGCTAGGCCTTAAACTATTTCTATCCCCGAATCGTGTAATAAGAAGGCTTGTTTAAAGCCTCGTTCTTAATAAAATAAAGTGTTTCGTTTATATCATATTCATCTTCATCCCACTTATTTTTTTTTTTTAAAACTTATGACCTATCAGATTTATCAAAACTTCTATACACCCTTACGTAGTGAAGATAATGGTTCGTCCACAAGCTCCTACTGCTACTCCAAATATTCACGTATCTATATGCCTTATGCCTTTTTGCATCGGTTTGCGAACCAGAAAATGTCATTAGGTTATCACAGTATACGAATTGAAAGTATTTAATCAAAAGTATATCTATCAATCCTCGTTAGAAAGCATTTGCTTAATAATTAAAGTCTCGACACGTCATACTGCAAATATTGCATAGATGATGTACAGACAAAATCACATCTTATCATATCTATCCCAGTAAACTTTGTCTACCACTTTTCCTAAATTTCCTCCGTAAATCACGGAAATCTTTTTGCTATAAATACGTATTCAAGGAGACGAATAGATCATTCAGTATTCAATACCCATTTCATATCAAACCCTATTCCAAACACATAATATGAATTTCACGAACTCCTCGAGCTCCAACGACAGCGTAACCGGAACAAACGAACCAATCAGCCATCATCTATTCTGGATGTATTGGGGATGGGTTCGTAGCCAACTCAATCAATGGAGGCAAGAAGAAGGTGATCCCTTCCACCAACCGAATTCACCTCTTGGCGAAGAACCTGAAGCGCTTACCGGCGAACCAGTCCGAAACACCATTTTCTCTCTTTTTTCCAGGGTATCCCATCACGAATATATAATATCGAAGATTCTAGATCTTATTCACCCCCTTGTTCCAACCGCCAATCATCCCGGAATAGTAGAAGAAGTCAATGAGCTTCGCGCTCGAGTGGTGGCTCTGGAGAATATGGTGCGAATTCTACAAGCATCAGCAGCACCAGCAGTATAACCAGCATCACCACCAGTACCATCAGTACTATCAACATCACCACCAACAGCATCAGCTTCATCAACAACAACATCCGCATCCCACGCCTCAACATCACACTCAGTACCTCAAACATCAACATCATACGCCCATAGATACCAAGGAATATTAGTAATAATGAGTTAAGATGTATTGACTCATTCTTCGTGAAGAATTATATATGTATACCTTATATATACATATATGATTTGGAACAATAATAAATCTTGTCGTACTAAGCAATTACGTGTGAATCTCAACTAGTATGTACTACTTGATCAATTCATATCACTAATATGCTATAATGTACACCCTTCGTTAATGACTTAACAATTGTTAATCACTGCTTCAACACAATTAACTCCATTTCATAATAAATCAAGTGTAACGATGAATGTATTGATTCATAACTTTATTAGAAAAATATTTCGCGACAATTATGAAATCTCTAAAGGTTTTGGAGATTATTCATTCTCGTTTCAACCGTAAATCAAATGAGTTTAATATTATATTAAATCCATGATTACATCTGAAGGAAAATATATATGTATGTATATTTTCATAAAGACTGTAATTAAAACTCTTTTGTACAAACTGTTAATTGTGACAATATTTTAACGGGTAGATAATACCCTAGAAATATTTATATCTCACATTAATATGTTACATTATACATTCTTCAATTCCGATTCTCATGAATTGTATTCATTCATATTCTATGATGAATTATCATATCAAACCACCGAAATTATCATTCATTACTTTTAAAATCAATAACGCCTATTCGTTAACCATTAGATCCGTTGACGATTACAATCAGCGTTTAATCATCTAAAAATAAAATTTCTTGAAACCATCTCAGATTAATAACCAATGATTCAGATATGGTAGCATTAAATGCAGAGGAAACAGAAGAATTTTCCTCATCATTGGATCTTAGAAATTCTAAGATATCACCATATCTTTCGTTATAAATATCCTCTATATTTCTGAAGATATCTTCATAACGATTCTTGACCGCAATTAACTGTCTCCTTGCGATATCTTTATCACATCATAAAGGAAACTGTTTTAGTTTCTATATTCTGTAAAATTCAAGTTTAAATTATGAATGATTTGAAGTTGTGTTGGAAATTGAAGCATGAGTTAGTATAATATAATGACGTCAGGCCAACGTGATTATATTACAGTAAGTCATGCTAAATTTTTAATGGAAGATGATGATTCATAGACTTTATAATCATCATTTGCCATGTTACACGACTCTTACATTCTACTTAATCTCTGAACATATCAAGAACATATATTCTTGATAGTTCCATCCTCAGTAATTCTGGTAATGTAACAAATCAAATCATGATATTACATTCCTTTCTACTTAGAACATTAGGTTTATTTGAAACTTCATACCTACGAATTCTGGACCGTTACTTGCTTTACGAAAGCATGAAGCTCCGACATATAAGGGAAAATATAAAGCCCGATAACAACACTGAAATTACAAACCGTGTATATCAATGCGTATAGCAATATAAAGACACGGGAGAACTAAAAACACAATAAATCCTAGAGCATAATAGAAGTAAACAGACTCCTCTGGTGAGAGTTGGAAAAGAAGGAAGATTGTGGCGATAACCAATATAAGGTCAAGAACAAGAACTGGATTGAGCATATTAACAAATCTTTTGGAAATATGAATTGAGGAAAGAAAGTATAGAAGTGGTGAATATAATGAAACGGAAGAAGCTAATTTATAGCAAAATCCATACACAGCAATCGAGGCAATTCACCGCATTTAATTAAAGAAAATCCTAATTTTTGTAATTGCCGGAGAATCAAATCTTATAAGGATTATGAAGATTTCTTTAAATCCCTTGAATTTCGGAAATCAACTTTAACTATATCAAAAGTTAAGGCAAACATTTAATTTCCTCATCTCAATCTCTTACGATAGCTTCGTTTATACTCTTTTTATAATCGAATCATTTTATCCATATTATTTAATGTCGATAAAACTCTATTTTTCAACTCATATTCATCATTACAATATCCATGTTGTAAACAATGACGATCTCTATCAAATTTCATGATTATGATTTTCATGAACTCCTCTCTATTTTGTCTACCCTAATATCGTGGCATAAACGCTCAAGATTTAAATAAGCTCACTATTATTCATAACACATTTCATGTGTATTGAAATGCTTGTATAGCGTCATTATCTCCTTCTGAGGAAACCTAATCAATGACACTCTTGTTAAAATCCTTTAGATAACCTCCACATTAATAATAAAATGCACTTCGTAAAATTTATGGATCGTAAGATTTAAATGCTCGAAATAAAACAATATTCTATTCGTTGAAATTCACGCAAGGCCCCGAGTATAACTGGGAACGTGGAAACCAAATAAAAATGAAAATATCCTCACCTGTTTACAAACAACGCCGATGGATGGCAACAACTAAAATTTCGGGACGAAATTTCTATTAAAAGGGGGATACTGTGACAACCCGGAAAAAATTTCCGAAAAAAAAAAAAAGTTTAAACAAAACCTCTACATGATTTCATTTAAATTCGAATGAATTCCGACGGTTCACGAACAAATAAAACTTGAAATATAATACGACTTAATTGTTATAACTAAAACTTTATACAAGATAATATTGTTGTTATATTATTATTTTATTATTATTATTATTAATACGAATATCAGTATTAGTTATATATTACTTGAAATATATAATGACATGAGATACATTTAAATTGTAATATTATTATTATTACTAATATTATTGTTATACTTATTATTATTATTAATTATCATAATTAATAATATTAAAAGTATTATTATTATTAATATAATTATTAATTTGTATTATTATTAATATAATTATTAACTATTAATATTAATAAAAAAAATAAAATAAAAAGTAACATACCTAATTAGGTCATAACACTATCTATTTTTTTCCCCATCGTGATACCTGCTCCATTTTTTTATCAGTGTTTTTTTATTTATTATTTATTTTTCGGTTCCTGTCTAAATTGATTGATTAATGGATCGACACACATAAATTGTAGTTGATCATCTAAGTGTAATCTAATCATTTTCCATTATCATTATCAATTATCAACTAAAGCAGCTTTTATCTGATAATTTAAAAACAGAAAATTAGAAAAAAGCAGCCATTATCTCTGTTCGTGTCCCATTTAATCAAAGTCTCGAATCCGAATTATATTTCAAAATCTATAAATACCATGTTGTTAGGAATAATTTACTCAATCTATCTGCAAGGTTTCAATTTTTAATTTGCAGAATCAAGAAAGAATTTTGGAATCAAAGTTTAAATTGAAAAAGTCAACATTTTTGTTCATCGAGAAATTCGAGTTCGTTTAGATGTTTTAGGATCAATTGATGTTTTGAAAAGATTCTAGGAATGATTTAAAACCTTTTTCATTTAGAAATTGGGAGCTAAAACGTTTTCAAATTCAACAATCAAATATTTTTTTATCTATATGCGACGAACAGCAGGCCTTTATATTTTTTTATTTTTTTTGTGTTTAATTGATCAAATATACCCATCACAAAGTCGTTTCTGTTTCATTTATCAATCCTAAAACCAATTCAAAACCTTGTTGTTGATCCTCTGGTCGATTGTTCATGTGAAGAAGAAGGGAGAATAGAGAAAACAGATATACAGGATATATATATTTAGAGGTGATTTAAAACAGAAATAATTGAGCAGAGCAGTTGGTTAAGGTGTTGTTCGGGTTAGCGTGATGTCGTGGGTTCGAGTCCCGTCTTGGCCATATTCTTCTTAGAAAAACTTACAAGGTAGTTTTCAACTCTATATTTATTATTATTATTATTATTATTTTTATTATTATTATCATTACTTACTAGTACTAGTACTATTGTATTACTAAATATTATCATTATTGTTAATTATTAATAACATGGACATTAAAATTTGTATCACTAATCACTAATATAGTTTATATTATCATTATTATTAATATTATTAGTATTAACATTACTATCTTTAATGTTAAAGAAGTATTATTATCATTTAAAAGCTTATTAGTATTATCATCGCTAATATTATTATTATTAGTATTATTAATTATCGATATTATTATTATTATTACTAATATTAAAGATATTATTAACATTAATATTAAAAACATGGTTATAATTAAAAGTATTATTTTAACTTATCATTTTATCAAAATTTCCATCTTTATTGAAATTATTATTACTATCATTATTATCATTCATATTATTAAAGGTATTAAAATTATCACTGTATTAAATCATCACTTTTAATAAAGATTGCCATTACTATTAAAACTATCATTTTAATTATCATCAATAGAACCATTAATATTATTATCATTGTTATTTATATTTATATTATCATTATTATTATTATTACTAATATTATTTTAGTATTATTAAAATTACTATTTTAACAAACAAATGATATATACATATATAAATATATTTACACATAACATAATAAAATTTATATTTTTATCTATTTAGAATATATAAAATAAATATATGAAACTTACAAGTTATTAATATAAAAATAATATAACTAATAACTTTATATAAATAAACTTATTCGATTATGAGTATATGTGTTAATATATATACAAATGATATAGGTTGGTGAATCCGAGGACAACCCTACACTTGTTCAGTGCCATCAAACGCATAATTACTACAAACTATCGTATCGTATCGTGAGTTTTCATAGCTCCCTTTTTATCTATATTTTTGGGCTGAGAATACATGCGCAACTTTTATAAACTGTTTTATACGTTAGACACAAGTACCAACTATTAAACTGTGATATGGTGGGCTACGACCAGCAAGTCCCCAGCCGACAAGTATAAACAATAACTTGTTACGGGGCAAACTTGAAAGTCTAGTCTAAATATCAGTACCAACTATTAAACTATGCTATACTCGGCTATGTCCGACTAAGTCCCTACAATGATATTTTTAATTGCTGCGGCATTCTTAATTATTGGGGATAGGCCTATCGGGAGTAACATCCCCGATACAATTGACTAAGTCTTTGTATTACTTGATAATGAAATTAAACGACAAGGACAGAACAACTTGTCACGGGGCAAACAACGTCTAGTCTAAATATCACGCACTGGCATAACTATTGGATCTTGCGAGATCTACTTTACAAACTAAATCTTGTGGTCTAACACTATTACTGAAATCATTATTTATGACAAACCTATGAACTCACTCAACCTCGTGTTGACTTTTTAAGCATGTTTAATTGCTTCTGCTGTATATCTACTGCTTTGATGATGATTGCTTGCTATGCTTGGAGTCTTCATTACATATCATATCAATTAAAGACATATTTATCTTCCGCTGCAAAACTCAACAAAACGTCTCATGTAGAGTCGTTCTTATTTATACAACTGTGATTTGATATAATTAGTCACAAATACCCCAGGCCCTATTTGGGGGTGTGATAGATTCCATCGTTGAGTTGGTAATACATGTCTGCTTCTTAGAAGCCCATGAAATAGCACCTCCCCCAAGCAAGAACATCGAACCACTTGTTGAAGAATGATCTTCAATATTGGTTATCCAACTCGCATCAGAATATCCTTCTATTACCGAAGGAAACCCATTATAAGATAAACTATAGTCCATAGTTTTCTTCAAGTACTTCAGTACCCGCCTAATTGCTTGCCAGTGATGAGTACTAGGATTACTAGTATATCTACTTAGTTTTCCCACCGCAAAAGCAATATCCGGCCTTGTACAAGTCATGGTGTACATCAAACTGTCAATCACCTGAGAATACTCAAGTTGTGATACAGCTTTACCTTGATTAGGCATAAGCTTCTGACTTGGATCCACAGGGGTACTCACATGAGTACATTCAAAGCAATTGAACTTTTTCAACACCTTCTCAGTATAATGAGATTGAGAAATTGAAATTCCTTTGCTTTCACGTTTGATCCTAATGCCAAGGATAACGTCAGTCTCCCCCATATCTTTCATGGAGAATTTTGATGACAAAAATTCTTTTGTTAAATCAACCTGACTTTGGTCAGTTCCAAAGATTAACATGTCATTAACATATAGACAAATTGTAACTCCTTTACCAGAATCATCAAATTTACTATATACACATTTATCTGCTTGGTTTAATTTAAAACCACTAGATAAAACCACTTCATCAAACTTCTGATGCCATTGCTTAGGTGCTTGTTTCAAACCATATAAGGACTTCACAAGTTTGCACACCTTGCCTTCATTTCCTGGCTTGACAAAACCCTGAGGTTGGTTCATATAAACCTCCTCATCTAATTCACCATTCAAGAATGCTGTCTTCACATCCATCTGGTGAATAACCAGATTGTGAATTGTAGTCAAAGCAATCAGCACTCTAATGGTAGTGATACGTGCCACAGGAGCATAAGTATCAAAATAGTCAATTTCAGACTTTTGTCTAAAGCCTTGAATGACTAACCTTGCCTTGAACTTTTCAATAGTTCCATCCACCTTCATCTTCTTTTTGAAGATCCATTTGCAACCCAAAGGTTTGCAACCATGAGGTAAATCAGCTAACACCCAAGTGTTATTGCCCATGATGGAATCCATCTCATCATTAATTGCCTCTTTCCAGAATGCAACATCCTGAGACCTCATTGCTTCATCATATGTTTTAGGATCATCATCAACATTGAAGCAATATGAATATTGGGTAGAAACATCATCCCTAAAACTTTCAACTAAGTATAGTTTAAAATCTGGTCCAAATGATTTAGGTTTCCTTTCTCTTTTGCTTTTTCGAAGCTCGAGTGACTGATTAACATCCTTTTCAGAGACTTCATCATTACAGTCCTTATTGATTCCATTGTTACTTGGAATCATATCTTTTGGTCTAGGTATAGATGAAAATCGATTTTCATCAAAGATTGCATCCCTTGAATCAATCACAGAATTGATTGAGACAAACTCATTAGGCTCTATTACATAAAACCTATATGCCTTGGAATGTTCAACATATCCAACAAATATGCAATCTATACATCTTTCACCTAAACTTTTCTTCTTGGGATCAGGCAGTCTTACGACCGCCCTACATGAAATGTCCCGTTCTTATTGATTTAAAACGTTCCATATTAATTGATTTCGTTGCGAGGTTTTGACCTCTATATGAGACGTTTTTCAAAGACTGCATTCATTTTAAAACAAACCATAACCTTTATTTCATCAATAAAGGTTTAAAAAGCTTTACGTAGATTATCAAATAATGATAATCTAAAATATCCTGTTTACACACGACCATTACATAATGGTTTACGATACAAATATGTTACAACAAAATAAGTTTCTTGAATGCAGTTTTTACACAATATCATACAAGCATGGACTCCAAATCTCATCCTTATTTAAGTATGCGACAGCGGAAGCTCTTAATAATCACCTGAGAATAAACATGCTTAAAACGTCAACAAAAATATTGGTGAGTTATAGGTTTAACCTATATATATCAAATCATAATAATAGACCACAAGATTTCATATTTCAATACACATCCCATACATAGAGATAAAAATCATTCATATGGTGAACACCTGGTAACCGACATTAACAAGATGCATATATAAGAATATCCCCATCATTCCGGGACACCCTTCAGATATGATATAAATTTCGAAGTACTAAAGCATCCGGTACTTTGGATGGGGTTTGTTAGGCCCAATAGATCTATCTTTAGGATTCGCGTCAATTAGGGTGTCTGTTCCCTAATTCTTAGATTACCAGACTTAATAAAAAGGGGCATATTCGATTTCGATAATTCAACCATAGAATGTAGTTTCACGTACTTGTGTCTATTTTGTAAATCATTTATAAAACCTGCATGTATTCTCATCCCAAAAATATTAGATTTTAAAAGTGGGACTATAACTCACTTTCACAGATTTTTACTTCGTCGGGAAGTAAGACTTGGCCACTGGTTGATTCACGAACCTATAACAATATATACATATATATCAAAGTATGTTCAAAATATATTTACAACACTTTTAATATATTTTGATGTTTTAAGTTTATTAAGTCAGCTGTTCTCGTTAGTAACCTACAACTAGTTGTTCACAGTTAGATGTACAGAAATAAATTGATAAATATTATCTTGAATCAATCCACGACCCAGTGTATACGTATCTCAGTATTGATCACAACTCAAACTATATATATTTTGGAATCAACCTCAACCCTGTATAGCTAACTCCAACATTCACATATAGAGTGTCTATGGTTGTTCCGAAATATATATAGATGTGTCGACATGATAGGTCGAAACATTGTATACGTGTCTATGGTATCTCAAGATTACATAATATACAATACAAGTTGATTAAGTTATGGTTGGAATAGATTTGTTACCAATTTTCACGTAGCTAAAATGAGAAAAATTATCCAATCTTGCTTTACCCATAACTTCTTCATTTTAAATCCGTTTTGAGTGAATCAAATTGCTATGGTTTCATATTGAACTCTATTTTATGAATCTAAACAGAAAAAGTATAGGTTTATAGTCAGAAAAATAAGTTACAAGTCGTTTTTGTAAAGGTAGTCATTTCAGTCGAAAGAACGACGTCTAGATGACCATTTTAGAAAACATACTTCCACTTTGAGTTTAACCATAATTTTTGGATATAGTTTCATGTTCATAATAACAATCATTTTCTCAGAATAACAACTTTTAAATCAAAGTTTATCATAGTTTTTAATTAACTAACCCAAAACAGTCCGCGGTGTTACTACGACGGCGTAAATCCGGTTTTACGGTGTTTTTCGTGTTTCCAGGTTTTAAATCATTAAGTTAGCATATCATATAGATATAGAACACGTGTTTAGTTGATTTTAGAAGTCAAGTTAGAAGGATTAACTTTTGTTTGCGAACAAGTTTAGAATTAACTAAACTATGTTCTAGTGATTACAAGTTTAAACCTTCGAATAAGATAGCTTTATATGTATGAATAGAATGATGTTATGAACATCATTACTACCTTAAGTTCCTTGGATAAACCTACTGGAAAAGAGAAAAATGGATCTAGCTTCAACGGATCCTTGGATGGCTCGAAGTTCTTGAAGCAGAATCATGACACGAAAACAAGTTCAAGTAAGATCATCACTTGAAATAAGATTGTTATAGTTATAGAAATTGAACCAAAGTTTGAATATGATTATTACCTTGTATTAGAATGATAACCTACTATAAGAAACAAAGATTTCTTGAGGTTGGATGATCACCTTACAAGATTGGAAGTGAGCTAGCAAACTTGAAAGTATTCTTGATTTTATGTAACTAGAACTTGTAGAATATATGAAGAACACTTAGAACTTGAAGATAGAACTTGAGAGAGATCAATTAGATGAAGAAAATTGAAGAATGAAAGTGTTTGTAGGTGTTTTTGGTCATTGGTGTATGGATTAGATATAAAGGATATGTAATTTTGTTTTCATGTAAATAAGTCATGAATGATTACTCATATTTTTGTAATTTTATGAGATATTTCATGCTAGTTGCCAAATGATGGTTCCCACATATGTTAGGTGACTCACATGGGCTGCTAAGAGCTGATCATTGGAGTGTATATACCAATAGTACATACATCTAAAAGTTGTGTATTGTACGAGTACGAATACGGGTGCATACGAGTAGAATTGTTGATGAAACTGAACGAGGATGTAATTGTAAGCATTTTTATTAAGTAGAAGTATTTTGATAAGTGTATTGAAGTCTTTCAAAAGTGTATAAATACAAATTAAAACACTACATGTATATACATTTTAACTGAGTCGTTAAGTCATCGTTAGTCGTTACATGTAAGTGTTGTTTTGAAACCTTTAGGTTAACGATCTTGTTAAATGTTGTTAACCCAATGTTTATAATATCAAATGAGATTTTAAATTATTATATTATCATGATATTATCATGTATGAATATATCTTAATATGATATATATACATTAAATGTCTTTACAACGATAATCGTTACATATATGTCTCGTTTAAAAGTCATTAAGTTAGTAGTCTTATTTTTACATATGTAGTTCATTGTTAATATACTTAATGATATTTTTACTTATCATAGTATCATGTTAACTATATATATATCCATATATATATTCCATCATATAGTTTTTACAAGTTTTAACGTTCTTGAATCACCGGTCAACTTGGGTGGTCAATTGTCTATATGAAACATATTTCAATTAATCAAGTCTTAACAAGTTTGATTGCTTAACATGTTGGAAACATTTAATCATGTAAATATCAATCTCAATTAATATATATAAACATGGAAAAGTTCGGGTCACTACACTACAACCCCATACCCGAAGATAATTCAAGTTAGGTTTCCTTTTATTCCAAAGTTCATAAGGTGTAATCTTGTTTCTTTTGTTAGGAACTCTATTAAGCAAATAAAAAGCTGTTAACATAGCTTCCCCCCAAAATCCTTCACTTAAACCCGAATAGGATAACATAGAATTAACTATTTCCTTAAGGACCCTATTCTTCCTTTTAGATATACCATTTTGTTGTGGAGTATAAGGAGCTGTGGTCTCATGGATAATACCAACGGATTGGAAATACGATTGGTCAACGTATTCACCTCCCCTATCCGTTCTAAGTCTTTTAATCAAAGCCTTTTGTTGCAATTCTACTTCAATTTTAAATATTTTAAATTTATCTAATGCTTCATCCTTAATATGTAACAAGTAAACATAGCAAAACCTAGAAGCATCATCAATAAAAGTAACAAAATATTTCTTATTCCCTAAATTAGGAGTTGCATGCAAATCACACAAATCACTATGTATTAATTCCAAAATTTCAGTATCACGATGTACATTTTGAAATGGTTTCTTAGTGATTTTTGTCAACATACACGTTTTACACTTTTCATTGTTCATATCAAAGGCCGATATTAAACCATATTTAGACATATCTTGCATTCTTTTAAAGTGTACATGTCCTAGTCTAGCATGCCAAAGTGTAGAATTATTTATGACTGAAGTTGAAATAAAAGCAAAATTAACATTTAAGTGATTAATGTTAAGTCTAAACATTCGATTACATAAATAACCAAAACCAACAAACATACCATGTTTTGACAAAACAAACATATCAGATTCAATCACTTGTTTATAACCACAACAATTTAACACACTACTGGAAACTAAATTTTTTCTTATTTGTGGTACATGCAAAACATCAAACAAACAAACAGTTTTTCCAGAACTAAATCATAAATCCACACTTCCACGTCCATAAACAGGAGTTGTTGACTCATTTTCCATATGAAGAATTGATCCATCAGTCACGGACTCGTAAGTCTTGAACCAAAATCTATCCTTGCATACATGGGTGGTAGCTCCCGAGTCAACCCACCACGCAACATCATCATCCTGCACAAAATAAGCTTCAGATATATATGAAATATAATTCTTATGTGAATTATTAAACATATTCTGACCTTTCGAGCTTTGGTTGTTTAAACCATTTCCCGAACCGCTTGTGGTAGTTCCTTTGGCATTATTATTACCAAATATAACCTTGCAATCCATTTTCAAGTGTCCAGTTTTACCACACTTCCAACAAGTCAATTTAGACTTCTTATTCGGATTAGCCTTGTTATAACCTTGATGTTTACGTTTGCCCTTTTTGTCATTTTTACTAGTGAACTTTTTATGTTCCACCATATTGACAACAGACGTACCAGCAACTTCGTTGCTCTTTGGCTTGTCATTATCCTGCAACCTGAGGGATTCCTCAATATGTAGATGACTACCTAACTCAACAAGAGTTAACTCCTCCTTCTTATGTTTCAAAGAATGTTTAAATTCTTTCCAAGATGGAGGTAGTTTATCAATGATACTTGAGACTTTAATAGACTCATCCATATTCATTTTATGTTGTGTGAATTGACCAAGTATACGAATGAGCTCATTGTATTGTTCCAAGACCGGTCTAGAATCGACCATCTTGTAATTATTAAAATTACTCACAAGGAACTTTTTACTAGAAGCATCCTCAGACATATACTTGGTTTCTAAACAGTCACATATTTCTTTAGCAGATTCAACATTTTGGTAAATATCAAAAAGAGAATCAGCCATACCATTGAGGATTAAACCTCTAGCGATGTAGTCATCGTTCTCCCACTTGCACCTTTTCCGAATTTGTTCAACAGTGGCATCATCACCATGATCTTTAGGAATTGGTGTGCTGAGTACGTACACCACACTCATGCTGCTCAGAAAGAAGTGCATCTTCTTTTGCCATCTCCTAAAATCAACTCCCTCTAACTTATCAAGTTTGGAGAAATTCGCCTTCATGTGTTTCATCGTAGCCGCCATCGATTATAACAAATAATTACTTTCTATTGTTGGAGGTTTTATTTAATTTTCGTGTAGGCTAAAATAATCGAAGGCCGGATAAATCACTGAATAGTGGTATCACTTTCCGAAAGTAATTATTCAACCTTTATTGCCTGGGTTACACGAATATCACTTTGGGATAAGACAGAGATTAGTTCTTGTTATTGGCAGTAAACAAGAACTCTTTTGCAGAGGAGTATTAGATGTTCGTAACTTGTATTTTTTCTCATGCATATTGGTTAATATATTTATATACACCCTTAATCATGAAAGAGTCTTTTATTAAAATCAATTGGCCGATTGATTAATAAAAGTATCTTCTATAATATTCAAAGTGGTTACAGGAAAAATATTTCTGTAAACATATATTATCACTTCCATCATTAAAGTAAAAGTTATTACTTTTACAATAAACAAATATTATTACTTCTATCATTAAAGTAAAACTTGTTACTTTTACAATAAACAAATATTATATTTTATAACTATCAAAGCATGAGTGATTACTTTATAATAAACAAGTATTATTCCCTCCACTATTAAAGTAAAAGTGGGTCCAGGAATAATTCTTCCGTAATCACTCAAAATTGTGCTAAGTGTTTTCTTGCTACTGCCTCTTAAGGACCAGCAACGCAAAAGTCAGCAAAAGGACCAGCAGCGCAAAAGTCAGCAAAAGGACCAGCAGCGCAAAAGTTAGCAAACAGGACCAGCAGCACAAAAGTCAGCAAACAGGACCAGCAGCGCTAAAGTCAGCAAACAGGACCAGCAGCGCAGAGGAACCAGCAAAAAGGACCAGCTACGCAGAACAACCAGCACAAGGACCAGCTGCGCAGAATAACCAGCACAGGGACCAGCAATGCAGAACAACCAGCACAAGGACCAGCAATACAGAACAACCAGCACAAAACACTTAGCCAAATTTCAGCTTACTAAGAAAACTTAGTACTGAAAACACTTAGTCAAATTTCAGGTAGACCAAGTCATGATAGTAAATAATGGAAAACCACTTTTGGGTCCGGGTAATCTATCACTTAATGGGTGTACACTCCGTACCTCCAAACCCATTTACAAGTGTAGATTAAAATCCACAATTACACTATATTTCTAACACGTCTAGAACCATTGGCAGTTGAAAAGCGTGAAAAAATGAAGGAAGAGATGATTGGTAAGCTTTAATTAATTGTACTGTTATCTTAATGTTTTAATATGTATAAAGTGTGCTACTGCACACTTCATTATCAGTTTATAATTGTTTGCTTTGATTTGCACACTTATTTATAAACAGCATGTGTATAGACTTTTACTTAGCGATTATTCTTGCAAATAAAGTTACTTAAGTTCCTTTGAACTACAATGGACATTGATAAAAGGACGTCAGGGGGTACTTGTGTCGACCTGCAAGTACTTTCTCGTTTATTCCTATAAGCAGTCTGCTAATGCTGGTTACAAAAAAAAAAAAAATAGAAAAAGTTAAACCTTTGATAAAACACGTTGTATGTGAAGAAATTTATCCAACAACAATCAGATCAAAGTAATTTGATCAACACCAACGAATCAACAGAAAATATTCCAATAAAACTGAAAAATAAAAGTGACTAGGCAAAGCCCAAACAATTACAGAAAAATAAGAGCACTAGCTTCCAATTACACAGAAAATCACTCAATGAATTATCACCAACAGATGATAATCATTCACACACCAAATATGACAAACCCTAGATGATAGTCGGGTGCCAGAAAACAAAAAAGAGAAAAAGATAAAAAAAAAACCCCTAAATGACTACTATTCAATATATAGAGAGAAACTTTGGCTTAATGTCATATTTGGTCCCTCACAAATAAAACACTCAAACTTCTGCCACAATTCTTCATGTATTTACCTGCAAACACACCAAATACAAAAACAAGCACAAATAATATTCCAAGTTAGATTGAAAATTAAATCATACCTTTTGAACATGCCCCCTCAATCTGATCTTGGAATAAATCTACAAGCCCAAGCTTGTCACAAAAATAGTTATGAACTTTAGAGCTTAATCCTTTAGTGAAGATATCTGCTGTTTGAATACATGAATCAATTTTAATAGTTTTCACAACACCAGCAGCTACCTTCTCTCTGATAAAATGAACATCTACTTCCAAATGCTTAGTTTTCTCATGAAAAACTGGATTAGCAGCAAGTTGAATTGCAGATTTATTATCATAGTACAAAGAAACAGGTAAATCAGTTTTAATTTGCAGATCTTTCAAAAGTTTCAAAATCCACATAATTTCACAAGTGGCATTACTCATTCCTCTATATTCAGATTCTGCAGAGGATCTAGAAACAACATCCTATTTTTTACTTTCCCATGAGACAAGAGAATTACCCAGAAAGATACAATATCCATTAACAGACTTTTTAAGAAAAGCAGTTTTAGCCTAGTCAGCATCAACAAATGCAGTCAAATTCAAATCAAGTGACTTAACAATAGAAACACCTTTTCCAGGTGAGAGCTTAAGATATCTTAAGACATGAAAAGCAAGTTTTAAATGACTTTCTAAAGGAGAATGTATGAATTGACTTAAGCAATGTACATCATATGCAATATCAGGCCTGGTCATAGTTAAGTAGATTAACTTTCCCACAAGTTTTTGATAATATGTAATATTCTTAATCCTTTTATCTTTGTCACTACACTCATTATTTAAAGCACTATTTGCTTCAATGGGTGTAGACAAAGGTTTACATCCAAGCATTCCAAATTCTTGAAGTAATTCAAGACAATACTTTCTCTGATTAAGACACACACCATCTTTTGTTTGAAGAACTTCAATTCCTAGAAACTATTTAAGATTTCCCAAGTCTTTTATTTTGAAATTAGAACTTAAGTATGATTTAAACTGTGTAATTTCAAGTTCACTATTTCCAGTGATGATAATGTCATCAACATACACTAAAATTGCTAAAAATAAACCATTTTCAGACTTAGTGTATAATGAATAATCATTAGTGCTTTGTCTAAAACCATTAGCAATTAAAACAGCAGTCAACTTCTCATTCCATTTTCTAGGGGCTTGTTTCAAGCCATAGAGAGATTTTATTAATTTGCATACTTTTTTTGGATCATCATTGAAGTAACCTTCAGGAGGTTTCATGTAAACATCCTCAATGATTTCACCATACAAAAAAGCATTGTTTACATCAAGTTGATGTAAAACCAACCTTTGTCAATTGCAAGTGCAATTAAACATCTAACTGTTACCATTTTAGCAACAGGAGAGAAGGTTTCTTCATAATCTAATCCTTCTCTTTGGCTAAACCCTTTAGCCACAAGCCTTGCTTTATATCTTTCAATTTCTCCATTTGACTTATATTTAATTTTATAAACCCATTTAGAACCAATTGGTTTTCTACCAGGGGTAGATCAACCATAACCCAAGTGTTATTTCTGTTAAGAGCATATATTTCCTTATTCATAGCATTAATCCAATTTTCATCTTTAACAGCTTCAGAATAAGTATTAGGTTCAATACTTTTATTCAGATTGGAAACAAAACAATAATTTTCAGAATTTAGCAAAGAGTAATTTACAACTCTATTAATCCCATACTTAACTTTATCATCAAGCACATAATCATTAAATCTTTTAGGAAGCATTTCTGTTCTATCATACCTTCTAACAGTTGAAGTCTCACCCACTTGAGTATGATTTAGATTTTGATTTATGCCCTCAGGGATATCACTAGTGTCATCAAGTGTTGCAATTTGATCACTCTCAGTTCCAATACTTGAAGTACTATCATGAGAATTATCTGTGCCATCACTTACTTCAGTGTCTCTCCCTTCATCATTGGGACTTTTAGAGTCTTGAATTTTAAAAACAACATCTTTTTCAGAATAAAGATCAAAAAAATTTAAGTGAGTTACATCAGAGAGCTGATCAGTAGTTTTAGAAGCATTATCTTTTTTAAATGGAAATTTTTTTTCATAAAATTTCACATCCCTTGAAAACATGACTAATTTTGTATCAAGATTATAAAGTTTATAACCCTTTTTAACAGAAGAATATCCAATCATAACACATTTTTCAGCTCTAATACTAAACTTATCATGAATGTTTAAAACAGTAGCATAGAACAAACAACCAAAAACTTTAATGTGAGAGAGACTAGGCTTATAGCCAAAAACACACTCAAATGGGGACTTTCCAGCTAGAACAGCAGATGGCAACTTATTAATCAAATACACAGCAGTCAATACACATTCAGACCAAAAAATAAGAGGTAACCCCCCATGAAACATAAGACTTCTTGCAACATTTAAAAGATGTCTATGTTTCCTTTCTACAATCCCACTTTGTTGTGGTGTATAAGAACAAGTTGTTTGATGAACAATTCCTTTTGAATCACAGAAACTTTGAACATTTGAATTGCAAAACTCAGTTCCATTATCAGACCTTATGATCTTAATTGAAACATTAAACTGATTTTTAAGTAAATTATAAAATTGCACAAGATTATCAAACACTTGATCTTTAGATTTTAAAAGATAAACCCAAACAGCTCTTGAAAAATCATCAACAATAGTGAGGAAGAATTTAAAACCTTCTATACTTTGAACTTTGTAGGGACCCCACAAGTCAAGATGAATTAATTCTCCAAATGATTTTGCTTTATGTTCACTCAAGGGAAATGGTTCCCTTGTTTGTTTAGCTTTATGACAAATATCACAAGGATTATTATTAACAGTTTCTTTTCTATTAAGATTTAATTTCAAAACCTCTAAAACTTGACTTGCAAGGTGACCCAATATGTGATGCCATAATCTTAATGAAACAGCATTTGAAACAACATTTGAGTTTTTAACAATATATTCACCTTTTTTAAACAAATATAGACCATTGATTTCATCACCAATCCCCAATGTCTTGTTTCCCTTCAAATCCTGAAGATAACATCTATCTTTATCAAAACCCACAAATATATCATTGTCTTTTGTAAGTCTATTAACAGACAGTAGATTGACACAATATTCAGGAACCAGTAACACATTATTAAGAACAATTGAATTATTAAGTTGATATTTTCCAAATTTCCGAATTTTGGCCTTAGTACCATTGGGATGACCAACAGTAATGTTAAATTTTGAAACATAAACTTTATCAATTAAGTTATGTTCAGAGCAAACCATGTGTTGATTTGCACCAGAGTCAACAATCCAGTTATTAATATGTGTTAAAGGTTTATTTATTAGATTTGAACAAAAGAACTTAGTAATATTCTCATTAAAGTAGGTATTGAAGTTATAAAACCCACCAGCCATAGCAGTATTAACTTCATTTGAAGGTTCTTTGTCATTACTAATTAAGCTCATAATCTTTTGAATTTGTTCTTCAGAAAAAGGAAAACTGGAGCTTTCACTGTTACTAACACACTTATTTGAAACAGAATTGTTAGTGTTAGCAACAAATTTAGGAGCAAATTGGTTAAAAGGCTTTCTCTTATACCCAGTGTAGTGACCCGAACTTTTCCGAACCTTTTAAGGTCAAAGCGGAGCATCAGAAAACATCAGGTCTACTTCAACAACCCGAAATCCCGAAATAGAAATGGGAAAACATTACCATGGATTTCATCACTAAATTGCCAAGGACTGCAAGTGGTTTTGATACTATTTGGGTAATAGTTGATCGTCTCATCAAATCAGCACACTTCCTGCCAATAAGAAAAGATGACAAGATGGAGAAGTTAGCACGACTGTATTTGAAGGAAGTCGTCTCCAGACATGGAATACCAATCTCTATTATCTCTGATAGGGATGGCAGATTTATTTCAAGATTCTGGGAGACATTACAGCAAGCATTAGGAACTCGTCTAGACATGAGTACTGCCTATTATCCACAAACTGATGGGCAGAGTGAAAGGACGATACAAACGCTTGAATACATGCTACGAGCATGTGTTATTGATTTTGGAAACAGTTGGGATCGACATCTACCGTTAGCAGAATTTTCCTACAACAAATAGCTACCATTCAAGCATTGAGATGGCTCCGTTTGAAGCACTTTATGGTAGAAAGTGCAGGTCTCCAATTTGTTGGAGTGAAGTGGGGGATAGACAGATTACGGGTCCAGAGATAATACAAGAAACTACTGAGAAGATCATCCAAATTCAACAACAGTTGAAAACCGCCCAAAGTCGACAAAAGAGCTACGCAGACATTAAAAGAAAAGATATAGAATTTGAAATTGGAGAGATGGTCATGCTTAAGGTTGCACCTTGGAAAGGTGTTGTTCGATTTGGTAAATGAGGGAAATTAAATCCAAGGTATATTGGACCATTCAAGATTATTGATCGTGTCGGACCAGTAGCTTACCGACTTGAGTTACCTCAAAAACTCGCGGCTATACATAACACTTTCCACGTCTCGAATTTGAAGAAATGTTTTACTAAAGAAGATCTCACTATTCCGTTGGACGAAATCCAAATCAATGAAGAACTTCAATTCATTGAAGAACCCGTTGAAATAATGGATCGTGAGGTTAAGAGACTTAAACAAAACAAGATACCGATTGTTAAGGTTCAATGGAATACTCGTAGAGGACCCGAGTTCACCTGGGAATGAGAAGATCAGATGAGGAAGAAGTACCCGCACTTATTTCCAGAAGATGAGCCAACACCTCTAATCGCTTAAAATTTCGGGACGAAATTTATTTAACGGGTAGGTACTGTAGTGACCTGAACTTTTACGAACCTTTCTATGATTATATGTTTAATGAAAACTATATTTACATGATTAAATATTTCCAACATGTTAAGCAATCAAACTTGTTAAGACTTGGTTAATTGAAACGAAAATTTTGTAAACGTCTGATTACCCAGTTTGACCAATGATTCACGAACGCTATAAGTTGTATATGACATGATGATACATAAATGAAAAAATATATATGTTTTACATGATATAATGATCATCAAGTATCTCATTAAAAATAGTAACAATAAGTTATATACTTAAAAAGGAGACTATTGACGTATGAAACTCGAAACGATACATATAACGATTATTGTTATAACCACATCTTACTAAATATATATGAAGCATATTAATACATTGTTATATTATATATAACATGATAATATGATAATTAAATATATCATTAAGTGTATTAACAATGAACTACATAAGTAAAAACAAGACTACTAACTTAAGGATTTCGAAACGAGACATATATGTAACGATTATCGTTGTAACGACATTTAAATGTATATATCATATTAAGATATATTAATATATCATAATATCATGATAATATAATAATTTAAAATCTCATTTGATATTATAAACTTTGGGTTAACAACATTTAACAAGATCGTTAACCTAAAGGTCTCAAAACAACACTTACATGTAACGACTAACGATGACTTAACGACTCAGTTAAAATGTATATACATGTAGTGTTTTAATATGTATTCATACACTTTTTAAAGACTTCAAGACACTTATCAAAATACTTCTACTTAACAAAAATGCTTACAATTACATCCTCGTTCAGTTTCATCAACAATTCTACTCGTATGCACCTGTATTCGTACTCGTACAATACACAGCTTTTAGATGTATGTACTATTGGTATATACACTCCAATGATCAGCTCTTAGCAGCCCATGTGAGTCACCTTACACATGTGGGAACCATCATTTGGCAACTAGCATGAAATATCTCATAAAATTACAAAAATATGAGTAATCATTCATGACTTATTTACATGAAAACAAAATTACATATCCTTTATATCTAATCCATACACCAACGACCAAAAACACCTACAAACACTTTCATTCTTCAATTTTCTTCATCTAATTGATCTCTCTCAAGTTCTAACTTCAAGTTCTAAGTGTTCTTCATAAATTCTACAAGTTCTAGTTACATAAAATCAAGAATACTTTCAAGTTTGCTAGCTCACTTCCAATCTTGTAAGGTGATCATCCAACCTCAAGAAATCTTTGTTTCTTACAGTAGGTTATCATTATAATACAAGGTAATAATCATATTCAAACTTTGGTTCAATTTCTATAACTATAACAATCTTATTTCAAGTGATGATCTTACCTGAACTTGTTTTCGTGTCATGATTCTGCTTCAAGAACTTCGAGCCATCCAAGGATCCGTTGAAGCTAGATCCATTTTTCTCTTTTCCAGTAGGTTTATCCAAGGAACTTAAGGTAGTAATGATGTTCATAACATCATTCGATTCATACATAAAAAGCTATCATATTCGAAGTGGTAAACTAGTAATCACTAGAACATAGTTTAGTTAATTCTAAACTTGTTCGCAAATAAAGTTAATCCATCTAACTACACTTTTAAAATCAACTATACACATGATCTATATCTATATTATATGCTAACTTAATGATTTAAAACCCGGAAACACGATAAACACCATAAAACCGGATTTACGCAGTCGTAGTTACAACCGGGGGCTGTTTTGGTTTAGATAATTAAAAACTATGAAAAACTTTGATTTAAAATCTATACTTCTGGGAAAATGATTTTTCTTATGAACATGAAACCATATCCAAAAATCATGGTTAAACTCAAAGTGAAAGTATGTTTTTCAAAACAGTCATCAAGATGTCGTTCTTTCGACGGAAATGACTACCTCTTTCAAAAACGACTTGTAACTTGTGTTTCCGACTATAAACCTATACCGTTTCTGTTTAGTTTCATAAATTCAAGTTCAATACGAAACCGTGGCCACTTAAATCACTCAAAACGGATTAGAAACGAAGAAATGGCGAGCAAAACAAAATTGGTAAAAACTACTCATTTTAGCTACGTGAAAATTGGTAACAAATCTATTCCAACCATAACTTAATCAACTTATATTGTATATTATGTAATCTTGAGATACCATAGACACGTATACAATGTTTCGACCTATCATGTCGACACATCTATATATATTTCGGAACAACCATAGACACTCTATATGTGAATGTTGGAGTTAGCTATACAGGGTTAAGTTGATTCCAAAATATATATAGTTTGAGTTGTGATCAATACTGAGATATGTATACACTGGGTCGTGGATTGATTCAAGATAATATATATCGATTTATTTCTGTACATCTAACTGTGGACAACTAGTTGTAGGTTACTAACGAGGACAGCTGACTTAATAAACTTAAAACATCAAAATGTATTAAAAGTGTTGTAAATATATTTTGATCATACTTTGATATATATGTACATATTTGTTATAGGTTCGTGAATCGACCAGTGGCCAAGTCTTACTTCCCGACGAAGTAAAAAACTGTGAAAGTGAGTTATAGTCCCACTTTTAAAATCTAATATTTTTGGGATGAGAATACATGCAGGTTTTATGAATGATTTACAAAATAGACACAAGTACGTGAAACTACATTCTATGGTTGAATTATCAAAATCGAATATGCCCCTTTTTATTAAGTCTGGTAATCTAAGAATTAGGGAACATACACCCTAATTGACGCGAATCCTAAAGATAGATCTATTGGGCCTAACAAACCCCATCCAAAGTACCGGATGCTTTAGTACTTCGAAATTTATATCATATCCGAAGGGTGTCCCGGAATGATGGGGATATTCTTATATATGCATCTTGTTAATGTCGGTTACCAGGTGTTCACCATATGAATGATTTTTATCTCTATGTATGGGATGTGTATTGAAATATGAAATCTTGTCGTCTATTATTATGATTTGATAAATATAGGTTAAACCTATAACTCACCAACATTTTTGTTGACGTTTTAAGCATGTTTATTCTCAGGTGATTATTAAGAGCTTCCGCTGCCGCATACTTAAATAAGGACGAGATTTGGAGTCCATTCTTGTATGATATTGTGTAAAAACTGCATTTAAGAAACTTATTTCGTTGTGACATATTTGTATTGTAAACCATTATGTAATGGTCGCGTGTAAACAGGATATTTTAGATTATCATTATTTGATAATCTACGTAAAGCTTTTTAAACCTTTATTGATGAAATAAAGGTTATGGTTTGTTTTAAAATGAATGCAGTCTTTGAAAAACGTCTCATATAGAGGCCAAAACCTTGCAACGAAATCAATTAATATGGAACGTTTTTAATCAATAAGAACGGGACATTTCAGTTGGTATCCGAGCGTTGGTCTTAGAGAACCAGAATTTTATATTAGTGTGTCTTATCGAGGAAGGTATCCTATGATTTCAAAACATCTCTCAATAGTATGCCCCATCATACCTCACTTTGTACAATGCAAATTAGTGTTAGGACCTCTTGGTCCTCTTTTAAAACCAGAATTATTATTTGTCATAGCCATAAAAGTTGAAGATTGAATTACTGTTATTATTAGCCTTAGCCATGAAATTTGAGGTTTGAACAACTTTTGACACATCATTAGTAACAATTCCTCTATGAGATTCTTCCCTAGATAAGATTGCATAAGCAGTCTTAACATTAGGAAGAGGATCTCTTGTCAGAATGTTACTTCTAATTGGTTGATACACATCATTTAGACCAATTAGAAATTGCATTAGTTTCATTAGTTGGTTATGATCTTGAAACTCTTTGTTTGCTTTACATGTACATGTTGGTAGTTTGATGAGGGCATCAAACTGTTTCCATAAACAATTTAACTTGTGATAATATTCAGACAAACTACTTTGTCATTGTGTAATTGAATTGATTTTATGATGAAGATTAAATGTAATAGAGCCATCTATCTTATCATAAGTTTCCTTTAACTCTTGCCACACAACAGCTGCATTATCAGAAAAAATTTGTCGTAAATACAACTCATCAGAAACAGAAGTTAAAATCCATGTTAAAACTACAGCATTGCACCTATCCCATTGTTGAGCAAGAACATCATCGTCCTCATATGTAGCTCTTTCACAAGTTCCATCAACAAAACCTTTTTTATTTTTTGTATTTAAAGCCAAAATCAAAGCTCTACTCCAAACATTATAATTTTCTGTTCCTTTAAGTTTAATTGAAATCAATGAAGTACCAGAAGTATCACTGGCATGCAGATAAAGTGGATCACCAAAATCAAGTTTATTTATCAAAGTTACAAAAAGAATCTTCTGTATTAGACATTTTCTTTTTAAAAAATTGATAAAACTTGTGAAAGACTTATAACAGAAAACAAATAAGCAGATACACAAATATGCAGAAGCAAATAATCAGATAAGCAGAAATACAGATATGCAGAACAATCAATAAACAAATAAGTAGATATGCAGAACAAATAAGCAGATATGCAAAACAAATAATCAGATATGCAAAAGATGCCTAAAAGAATACCAGTGCTTGATCAGGTTTCCATTGATTTCAAGAACCAAGGTCAAGATTTGGGCACTGGATTCTTTTACTACACAAATCAGATATGAAATAATGCAGAAAAACAAAATAAACACAATTATAAAGAAAGAGAGGCCTTGGCTATGGTCCAAGTGTGAACACAGAGGGCAGTTTATTCTTCTTAAGCAAGAAGAACTCTCTGGTCAGGTACTTGCCACAACACAAGTAGGTTTACATTATACCAACACAATCCACACTCCAGATATCAAGAGCCACCAACAGAAACTAGCGGAAGCACGAACAAGATCCAAAAACACCAGATCTTAACAAACTGTAGCAAAATCCTAACCCTAATTTCCTTGAATCAGAAAACTAGAGTAAAACACCAGATCTTATTGATCGAAGATCTTATTGATCGAAGATCTTAAATCACCCACAGTCTTTGTCGAACCCAATAGAACACCAATCAACCAGAAGATTGAATCGAAACCCTAGAACAATCGAAACACGAAGAACAGCACAATAAACACCAGATCAGAGACACCTACGCTCTGATACCATGAAGAAATTTATCCAACAACAATCAGATCAAAGTAATTTGATCAACACCAACGAATCAACACAAAATACTCCAATAAAACTGAAAAATAAAAGTGACCGGGCAAAGCCCAAACAATTACAGAAAAATAAGAGCACTAGCTTTCAATTACACAGAAAATCACTCAATGAATTATCACCAACAGATGATAATCATTCACACACCAAATATGACAAACCCTAGATGATAGTCGGGTGCCAGAAAACAAAAAAGAGAAAAAGATAAAAAAAAACCCTAAATGACTACTGTACAATATATAGAAACTTTGGCTTAATGTCATATTTGGTCCCTCACAAATAAAACACTCAAACTTCTGCCACAATTCTTCATGTATTTACCTGCAAACACACCAAATACAAAAACAAGCACAAATAATATTCCAAGTTAGATTGAAAATTAAATCATACCTTTTGAACAGTATGCATTGATAATAGACCTTTGGTGACTAATAACCAACCTATTTTTGTTTTGGCTAGATTTCGTTTTTGACCCGTTTCAGATTAAACACAACCCAAATAAATATTACCATAACTAAATGGGTCAAAATTGCTTTCTCTACTTGATGTTTTTGTTTTTCGTTTTCCTCCAAATAAGATTATTTTGGGTATTATGTTTGTACAGGGAAGTTGAAAGATGTGGGGAACACCATTTTAGAAAAATTTGGGATGAGCGTGGACAACTTCAAAGCAGTGAAAGATCCAAATACTGGCTCATATTCTCTCTCTTTTCAGCGGTAGTGATATCCTCCGTTTATTAAAATGACTTTTAGAACAAAAATATTTTCAATATTTTGTATTACAATGTAGAAACAGCTGAAAGAACTCATCCGTACTGTATATATGATCATGTTCTTTTTCATTTTTTAAATCCTAGAAAGTTGGTTCCACTTGTATCTTGAACTTAGTGGCGGAACTTGAACCCGGATACAGATGGAACGGGTGTAAAAATTTAATAAATTTTTCATTGTCAGGTAAACACTAAAAAAAAAACCTTATTTTTTGGTAATTTTTTTTCTTAGTGTAATTTTATTTTCCCCGTTAAATCCAGGTGGGCCGGATACCTTCTTTGGGTAACACTATGTTCCCCCCTGCTTGCACTTTTAACACTAGTTATTAGCTCATGGTTTGAGCAGCATGACTTTTCAACCATTTGTGCAGCATTCAGGTATGAACATTTATGTGTTTCGAATATTTGCAAGTCTTCATTAATAAAAGCTATCACAAAACATGCACTCTCTTATACATATTGTTTTCAACATGTTAGCTAATTCTATATAGCATTTTCTGTAATAGGCGGGACAGTATGTAATTGTTAGAATGCTAGTATTCACACTTAAGCTAACAGATATAGAATTGTAGTCTAGTTTAAAAGAAAGGAATTCTTTCTAACATGTGTGTATTCACAATGGTTCTATATTTGATCACCATTCTCGAAGTAACAACTTACTATAAATATATTGAATTACCATTAAGATGCAACATATACATTACCACATGATCATCCTGCGACCAAATACTCATTAACACCTCGAAAAATATACTTGCACTGTATACAACAAGAATTCAAAGGGCCTAAAAATGCAGCATAAATTAAAACGTTACTACTATAACATTGCATAACTAAAAACCAGTATTAGAAAGGCAATATAACTAGTAGAAACTTATCTCATTTCATGTTTTACGAATATCTTCTCTTGTTTTGGCTCTTCAAGATCATATGCTCTCCAGCATCAGAAATTGCATTGAACCACTTTACTCTTCTCGTCGTCAACATTATATATCCTATTACTATTCCAAGTGGAGTTCCACAACCCTATCCTAACATCACTGCCTTCCATGTAAATCCACTCTCTTCATCCCATCTTCTTTGATTTGTGGTTTGAGTGACCCCTCACACTTCTTAGGCAAAGGGAGCCCACAAAGTTTCTCATTCCCTCCAAACGAGTTCCCTTCAAACGTGCTGAACTGTGATCCTTTTGGAATGCGACCCACGAGATGGTTTTGAGAGAGATTTAAGAACGCGAGAAATGTCAAGTCTGCAAGGCTTTGAGGGATCTCTCCTGTGAGTTGGTTCCAAGATAAGTCTAATGATTCCATCTCCGATAGTTTCCCAAGACTAAATGGGATTCGACCAATGAGATTGTTGTGAGCTAAGTTGAGCACTATCAATGAGGTAAGAGTTCCGATAATCTTTGGGATCTCTCCTTCAAATTTATTGTTTGATAGATCAATAATTGTGTAGTCAACAAAAATTTGAGGAATAACTTGCTCCCCCCCTTTCGACGCTGCAACAATCGAGTAATACCTTCCACCATAACTCAAATATTCTAGTTTCGTATTGTTTTTCGTCACATTATTCATGGTATTGAAATTTTGAAAATATTTCCGTGGAAGTTGACCTACAAACTCATTATAAGATAAATCAAGAACAAGCAGACTAGAAAATTGAGATTCGACTATCGACGAGGTTACAATGGGACCGCTAAGTTTGTTTGATTTAAAGATAAGAACTTGTAGCTTTGGAAGATATCCTAACCAGCCAGGGAATGTTCCATTTAAATGGTTGGTTCCGATATCAAGTACTTTCAAAAATTGACATTTGGACAACGAACGTGGAATCTCCCCTTGTAACCGATTTTCATTCAAAAATAGCCCTTCTAACTCTCCACACTTTTCGAATACATTTGGAATTTTTCCTTGAAAATGATTGTTCCCCAAATTAATTGTAGCAGCAGAGACAGTAACGTTTCCCACACACGGTGGGATCACTCCACCAAAGTTGTTATTGGACATATCGAGATATAACAAATTGCTCATCTTGCAAATGGATTGAGGAAACGGTCCTTGAATTGTGTTGGACTGTAGATACATATATCTTAATCCCTCCCATAGACTTTGAGGCAAGTTTGTTATCGAGTTATTTGAGAGATCTAAAGTTCTGAGTCCATTTCCGCCGATCTCAACTGCCCACTCAGGAATGTTGCCTTGTATAAGATTATTAGATAGATTTAAGTGTACAAGATCTTTCATGGCTCGTAAGGACTCAGGAAACACTTTTACGTTGCAAAAGGTCAGAGCTAACATCTGAAGAAGACCGGGGTTGGCATAAAGATTGACAGTATTAGTCAAGACAGAGAAACCACTACGGGAAAGACCAACCATGGTAAGGCTTGGGAGGCTTGATAACACTGAATCCAACTCCCATTCACCTCTAAAATTATTAAATGAAAGGTATAGGTAATTGAGTTTGATGAGTTGCCGAAACGTATGTAAAATGGGTCCTTGATCAAGTACATCAATCCGACCATCAAACCGATTATGGCTGAGGGAAAGGCGTTTTAATGATCGAAGAGGAAACGAATCAAACTGTACAGTTTCGCTGAACATATTGAAATCGAGTATTATCTCTTCTAAAGTAGGAAGATTCTTAAACCACAAGGGCAATGATCCATTTAGCTTGTTAAATGACAAATCTAGAGCAGAAAGTTGCTTAAGATTGACTAAGGATTTCGGAAGGGATCCCACCAAACCACATCCCAAGAGATATAAGTATTTCAAAGACTTGAGATGACTGATTGAATCAGGTATCTCTCCTGATAAATTGGTGGACGAGAGAGATAAAAACTCAAGACGAGTGATGGTGCTTGTGTTAATTGTAGGAAATGGACCTGTCAGATTAGCATTTCCCTGATAAGTCAAATTTTTGTAACTGTGGAAGATTGAAGATGTTACCAGGTAATTTTCCTTCCAAGCCAGTATATCTAAGATCGAGTGATTTCACAGTAGTGATATTAAGCTAAGTAGGTAAAGCCCAAAATATATTAACTCTAACAAGAGATAGGTGTTCCAAAGAAGTAGAATTTTCAAGGAGATTGTTCAAAATGTAAGGTTCCATGTGAATATCAGACACATGTATACTAGATAGATCAAGAAAAACCAAATTTGGAAGAAGAGAAATTTCCCTAGGAATATGTCCCTCAAACCAGTTATATGACAAATTGAGTTTTTCCAAAGATCGAAGATTAAAAATGGTATGAGGTAGCCTTCCATACAGATTTGTTGAGCCAAGATCTAGTAGTTTCAAAGAAGAAGAAATATTAAGACAAGTTGATAAATCTGAAAAGATATTAACTCTGTTTAGTGAAAGTTCCTTCATATTAGTAGTATTTTGCAGCATGTTAATGAAAACATGAGGTTCAAAATTCAAACCATCCCGATCCAAAGAGAGATCAAGAGACTCCAATTTACGAAGAAGTGTGATCTCTGTTGGGACTCGACCCCACAAACCACAACTAGAGATATTAAGATAGTAAGGCTGTTAGAAAACCTTCGGATTTGAGAAGGAAGTTGAGAATCGGTAAAATTATTAAAAGCGAGGTTGAGACTCTTAAGGTGAGGAAGGTCGAAAAGGGAGGTGTTGGGATGGATGGAACCTTGTAGCATTCCACAACTAAGGTCGAGACCAATAACGTCACCTGTGGAGTGGTCGCAAGTGACTCCGTTCCAATCACAACAATCTCTACTTATGTTCCAGTTCAACGTAATTGGATAGTAACTGGAACCAAGCCAATCTTTACATGGAGAGTTTTCAGTTGGAAAATTGATGGAAGAAAGATTTTGCTTAAAATGAAGCAAAGCAAGAGTCTGTGAACCAGAACATTGAAATGAAGAAGAATATGTGGAAGTGAAAGAAGCAAAAGAGATTACAATAAGTAAAAGAGAAATGAAGGGATTAAACTTTGGATAGCTCATACTTTTTTAAATGAATGAAAGTTGCTAACAGCTCTAAACATTCAATTCATACTTGCTCTACATATACTAATGATATTGTTACAAAACTAATAGCACAATTAAATACAAGTACTTAGACTTGCAATACATATTATCATGACTGAAAGACAAAATGGATAGGGACAGGTTTTATAAATGTGGGTCGTCTAGTGGAAAAATTCAAACTTCAGTGTGATAAATTAAACTGCCGGCCAGTGCACGAATCTTGTCTTATGCAATTCAGTCAGATAAAAATTTTAATGAATTATACTACTAATGATATTGTTATTTGTGGCTTTGCATTTGAGGATCAATAAGACAGTTTTGAAATCAAATAAATAAATAGTCCCTCCAAACAGAAACAAGTGAGAAACACATCAATTCAATTTCATTTGAAGTTGATTGAGTTTTATATCTTCTTTTGTGGTCAAAGTCGTTATACTTTTCAGCAATAAAGTAGATCTTGATATGCATGACATTCATGCTTACCGTTTTTGACCTTTTCTCTTTCTGATAACCATAATTTGTGTCTGTTAAACCTTATTCCTTATAAGATCCAAGGAGTATGGTTATATTTTCTCGGTCTAACAATTAATCGAATGGCATGCAGGTTTCATGAAATACTGTATTTCTCTTCTTGGCTCTTGTTATTATCCAATCATTTTACGTTGTGTACCATATCGTTCGAAATATATTTAAGCTTAGCAAACATATATTTATGTTTTTTTTTTTTTTTTTTTTTTTTAATTTTATTTTAAATTAGCTATCTTGAAATGGTTATATACATGATTTAACAATGTCTTTGATATCATTTATATATATTTTAATGAATTATAGATCAAATCCTGTAAATTTGTTTGGCCGTTCAGATTAAAAACAACAACAACAATGTTTTGTTTGGCGACTTTCAGTTTATAAATAACCCAAAGTAGACACAGACGAGTCGAAATTCTACCGATGATGAATTGTTTATGTTATCAGAGAATGACAAGGAATGAATTTAAATGATTTTACATAAGTTATCGAACAACAGGTCAATTAGGGCATACCCATTGATGGTGCGATCTTTTGCGAATCCCAATTCATAAGTTATCAAAATCGTCATTCTTTCTTGATCTTGAAGAGGTTCTAGGTGCAACATTATGCGCATCTGCAATCGTCACAATCCTCTCAAATAAGTCAAAAGGAGTCCCCTCGGCAATGCACATCAATCTGCTCTTATTCTCATACATAACCAATATAAGTCAAAAATATATAAGTATGTCAACCAAAGTGACAAACCAAAGTGACAAACCGATAGGCTGCCGTTCGATTGTGGAGGCCGAATATTGGGACACCATCCAAAGCCAGGGTGTGAAATTTCTCTGCCATTGAAAACAAGTTGGTTCACAATCTGACTATTGATAGGTCAACTAATTTGACTTTTTAACTTCAATATTAACATGCATTTTCAAACATCTTCAAAACCAAGATGTCTTTGTTATGTAGTAGTATTTGTTACAGATATAATGTGGCTGCCTTATAATAAATAAATTAATAACAAAGATTTTGAAGAATTCTCATAGTTTAAAATGTTAGAAATAGCTTGTTTGACTTTCAAAGTCGATCTATACTTATAATGTTAAATCTTTATATACGCAGCAAGCAAAACAACCTAAAATGCTTTCAGTTAACTTACTAAATAATCCAAAATAGTCTGCAGCACCAAGAGGTTTGTCACAGAGTTCCTCAAATGGAAAATAAGCACATCTGTTAGCCCATCATTCATTTTTTGATACATCACAGACCAAAAAGAACACAAAAAAACGAATTTTACGTGATATTTCACGGACCAAAAAGCTCTTTTCTTAACAGAACAAGTTTATCAAAAATTGGATTTACCTGAAGTTTTCAGGGCAATTCAACTCTACCTCTTTTGGCCAGCAAAAAAAGATAACCAATTATACGAACCCGCCCATAACAGAAGATAAATAATTTGGTTGGTAATATATAGCAACCGACTTATATCATTACCACAATCACAACCATCTATTATATTAGGTTGATATTGTGCAATTGAAACGCTATTACCTTATTTCCAAAGAGCAAAAAAAAAAAACACTGCATTGTTCCTCAACCTTTAACTTTGAGAAGGAATAAAAAAAAGACAATAAATGAAAACTCACATCACATGCACCCACAAACAGGTCCAAGTTCAAACCTGAGTACCAAAACGCAAGCTTAAAGGCACAAACTTTTTTCTATAACAAGCCCGAACCAGGGCCTATTCATTGTTTTATTTGCATAGTCCCGAATTTATTAAAATCAGTCAAAACCATAAACATCGTCTGTGATAAAACTATAAACTGATTTAAAAGCATGTCAGAACAAATATAGAATATATAAATAATAATGCTGACGTACTTTATTACTAACAATAACAAGGTAACTAATTTGAAGCATTAAATGGAGACTAAGTTAAAAAAAAAAAAAAAAAAAAAAAAAAAAAAACATATACTCCACATGATTATGAATTAGGTGATGCCCAAATATACCTGAACCGAGAAAGGGACTTAAGACACAATCAAGAAACAAAATTGATGAAGATGCATACGTATATTATATATGTTATCATAGAAACAATTGATGTTGGTTGGCTTACAATTTACAATTACACCAATTGTGAATCCATTTATTGCTTAAAGCCATGGATCGATGTAGCAGCCTCTAGATTTTGTTAGCCTGCGAGCCCAACTTCATATTTATTATTAATTTTTTTTTTTTGTAAGCGAGGAAACCCTCCTATGAACGAGCATATTGGCTCCCCATAAGAAGGTAAAACCTCGGGTAGTCAAGCCCCCGAGCGCGAGACTTGGGACCGGGTAAATTGAGCATTATGCGCACCCTCTAGTCACACTCCCTTTTTGAACAATTTGGCGGAGCCATGAATTGAACCCGGGTGGTGTGTGCTTCATTGGGCAACTCGGTGACCACTCAGGCAAGCCTGAGTGGTTAAGCCCAACTTCATTATATTAGCAGCTTATTTTTATTGGAACTGCAAGCCTCTTGTACTTTGTTATGGGCCTGCTTAGAGCTAGGTTTTCATTCTATATATGCATTGTACGTACACTGTTATATCAATGAATGAATCAAGCAATCTTTTATGCAATCTAACATGGTATCAGATGTCATCCCAAAAATAACCTCTCCAAATTAATCCTAACAAACTCTACCCTTCAAACGCCAACCCTGATTGCATCCTGCTTCTTGCCGTTGCTGCTACCTTTTCTATTCGATTACTTGCTATCTCCAAACACATGACTTCAAGCAAATATTGCTGAGAAATTACGGTCTCACTAATTCCCAGCAAACGCCCAATGAAAGACAGTAAAGAAATAAGAACAATACACAACACAAGAATTTAACGTGGAAACTCCAAAACAGGAGAAAAACCACGGGCCCCAAAGAGAGAAATACACTATATCACAAATTGTTACAATGACATAGACAACTCTCTTAAGCCAACTATACTCTCCAAAGTATTTAACTAATACAACTCTCAAAGAAGTGTAAGAAAGAAAGAAATAATCAAATACTTAAAGTGTATTGATTGGTGCAAGTTGGAATGATGCACATGACCTCCTTTTATAACCAAGTCATCCACCTTCAACTTCTTCCTCCCATCGATGTGGGACAACATCATTTTATATTCAAAGAGGTTACTCCTCTTTTCTTTCATCTACCAATGTGGTACAAGTAACCATATCATTTTTCAATCAAAAATAAACCAACAAATCTCCACCTTTTTGATAAAAAAAGATAACCATACTTCCAAATTGCAAAGATAACCGACGTAGATACTTCCTCGATAAAAACTTCAAGATCCTCATCTTCATGCCATTGACATTATCTCCCAAGAGATAAAACTTGCATCCTCATCGAACATTGTCAAGACCCGACAATCATTGTCTTCATAGACAATCATAACTCTTAACAGAATTATCATACCCCACCATAAAGAGTATCACACTTAGAATATCACATTCCAAGCATTTCACCTCGGCACATGTTGTATAACCAGCTGAACAGTTATGGTGCAACTTCCTATTTGGCTTTCCCGAAAGTTCCATCAGCTACAACATCAGTTTCCACCACAGAACCTGCACCAATGCCAAACCAGTGCCCATGTGTAATTGTGGAACCGCTAACGAACATCCTTTTCCATGGTGGCGCGGACACACCATGAGGATGACGTGACTTTAGAGGAATTCGTCACTCTCCGTAACAACGGAGACATCATTAGCGGCTTTCGAGCCATTTGCCGAATTAGCTCCACCTGGACAATTAACCCTTACATGCCCAGTCTTCCCGCACCTCCAGCATACCAGATTCTTTCCGGAGTTTTTCTTCCGCCTATCCGAACACAACAATACCGTACTTTCTGATGACGAGACCCCGTAACCTTCCAGTCTTTTCTCCTCGGATATGAGCTTGCTAGTAACGTCTTCAAACTTTAAAGTTTTCTTCCCATACATCAAAATAGGTTTCAAGTGCTCATAGGACGATGACAAAGATAATATCAGCCTCAAAGCTTTATCTTCATCTTCCACTTTAACTCCAACAGCCTCAAGTTCTGAAACAATACCATTCAGAATGCTCAGATGACCTGAAATCTTTGAACCCCCATCCATACGCAAAGTATGAAAATGTTCCTTAAGACACAACCGGTTTGAGATGCCCTTGCCCTGGTACAACTGCTCCAACTTATCCCAAAGTTCCTTAGCCGTTGATAACCCGTGCACATTTGCAAGCACGTTCTTTGCAAGACACAAACGAATTGCACTTGCCGCCCTCAAATCCATATCATCCCATTCTTCTTCATCGAACTTATTGCGAGAATCACTGCCTTAAACAAAGGTGGGTTTACCTTTCAAAGCCTTGTGTAAACCGGATTGAATCAACACATCCTTGACTTGAACTTGCCACAAGCCAAAATTGATCCTCCCATCAAATTTCTCTACATCAAACCTCATTGGACTAAACTACGACATCGTATCCGTATCCTAAGAACAACACCTTCTCTGATTTTTCCCACGTTTCGATTGGCCGACAGATGTAGTGGAGTGGCGCACAGGATCTGTTAAATTGGAAAATCCAACACCCGGTCCACTACAAATTCTTGACACCACTTACTCCGAATCAGAAAAAATATTGTCTAACCAGATACCCTATACGATCAATAGAACTCGTTTCTGATGTGGACGATCCACTCCCGTGGCAACCACAGAGCATACTCCGACTCCTATAACTGAGACCCCCCTCAAACCTGTGATACCAGTTGTTGGGAAATTACGGTCTCACTAATTCCCAACAAATATGATAAAATATATACCAGTCAATTCGGTGAGTCACCTTATCCCCATTAAACTCGATCTTGCTAAACTCAACTACGGCCATTGGAGCAAAATCTTCACCATCCATTGCGTGGGCTTCAACGTACTTCCGTTTATTCAATAAACTTCCACCAGTGAGGAACGTTCAACTGAAGAATGGACTAAGGCAGATTCGGTGGTCCCTTCTTGGATCTTTCTGAGTCGCTATTGGAACGGGTTCTCAATTCGCAACCAAATTAATGCACATGAAGCATGGAAATTTCTTGAAAAGGCATTTCAAGATATTAAACGAGGCCGAACTAAAGGCCTTTGACATCGGCACTCAAACAGTGGAAGAGTATTTTAGTAAACTGGACTCTCTGTCTAATTTTTTAACCAACCTCGGATCCAAGATTGAAGAAGATGACCTCGTCACCTATGTCGTCAACGGGTTAAACGACAAGTTTCCCCATGCCTCTCATATTATACTTCATAGCAACCCGTTCCCAAATTTAAAAAACGTTCGCTCGATGATCACGTTGGAAGAAATGCGTTTACACAGAAAAATTCGGGTCACTCCCGAGCTTACTGCTACTCCGTCCAATCCTACTGTACTTCTGGCTCACACCTCCGGGAACCCTCCCACTCAACAGGCCAATAATACCTCGCCAGAAGTGTGTCGCAATTTCACATGTGGGTTCTGTAGCCTTTGCCAAAAAGTGCCGCTATCTGCACCACTACTCCACTCGCTCAAACCAATCCTGTAACCCTCATGCCTCACAAGGTAATTCTTCCAATGAAAATTACATCACACACTGGGCAGCTGGTAACGATTCAATAAATAATAGGCCCAATGAAAATAGTCAAGCCCACTTGTTAAAAATCATTGAAGCCCAACAACAAATGATTAATACCGTAGCTTGTCCTCTACCACGTTGGCCCAACGCCTAAGTCCATCCCAACAGGCCCCTATCTCGGCTTTCAGGCCTACTGGTCAACAACCACACTCGGCCCAACTTCATTACGCATCCCAGAATTTTTTACCAGGCTCATCGACACCACAGGCCCACGTTGTTGGACCCCTTCTCCCACAAAACCATTTGGAAACCACTCAACCATGTTTGTCATTCAATTGTATTTGGAATGCATAATATGTATATGATTATTAATTAATAGTTAAAACAGTCGTTTGACACTAATCAAACGACACAAATTCCAGTGTGTTTTGAACCATTTGGAAACCACTCAACCATGTTTGTCATTCAATTGTATTTGGAATGCGTAATATGTATATGATTGTTAATTAATAGGTAAAACAGTCGGTTGACACTAATCAAACGACACAAATTCCAGTGTGTTTTGATATAATAGGATAATAGGATAATAGGATAATTTGATCTAATAAGCTTGATATAAATTTAAAATTAAGACAAATACTTTCATAACATATTAACGTTTCTTAATAATAAAAAAATTCAAGTACACTACAAAGATTACATATATTTCTCTTGATCACTCAGATTATACATTTATACTTTTAGAATATGAGATCTCGGATATCATAGCCAATCACTGAACTATCTATCTTCATATTGTTACAAATACAAAATTTATTAGAATACACACTACAAGAAAAATGCTCATTTGTGACGATCTTTTAGTGACGACTCAATATTTGGTCACTAATAATGCTATTTAGTTACCATTAAAAAAGTGGTCACTAAATTTTGGTCACTAAACGATATTAGTGACCAAACAAATGGTCACTATAGTGACCAATTTTGGTATTTTGGTCTCTAAAAATATTTTATGACGGATCTATAGTGACGAGAAGTTACCAACCTATTATGGTCACTAACTTGATTTAGTGACCATTTTAGTGTTATTAGTGACCAATAACTTTCGTCACTAAAACTCATTTTTCTTCTAGTGACAATTGTCAATTAAATATGCAGTTTACTAAAAGGATTATGGCCTAACTGTATTAAAGGGATCCCATCAACTTTGAATGGTGTGTGTTGTTTTAGTTTTACTAAAAAATGCATTTTTGGTTTATGAGAAGGGCATGCTTGCAAACATTTGTGTTTAGACAAAGGTGAGCGTAAATAGATTATGAGGGGGTCATCTGGCCATCTGGGGATCAATAAATAATAGGCTTAAATGTTGGACTCTTTTGTTTTGACCTGCCCAAAAGCCCATTGCTGAATATTAAAAAGGGTAAATGGTCCGAAAAGGTAACTTAAGTTAACCAATTTGACAATCAAGTAACCCCCAATTTGCACAAGTCCGAAAAGGACTTCAATTTTATTTTTGCGCAAGAAAAGGATTACGTGTTCAAAAATTTTAAAATTGAGGTAATCTTCATCAAATTCATTAACGGTCGTTAGTCAAAAATACATGATTGGTCCCTGAAGTTTCTCAAAAAATTTCACCCATCATCCTCTTCATCCTCAATTGAATGAATTCATGCTGCATATCAACTTAAAGACCTTTCTGAATCAACGATTAGAAATATTGGATGAAGATAACGAACCGAAACAACTTCTAATTGCAGAATCGAGCATGAATGGTGACCAAAAACATCGATAAAAAATCAAGTTCAAGCTCATGCTACTGTACGAGAGTTCATATTCATCATATATGCTCAAAATACAAATTCATTGTTTGATGATCTTCAATTTAAATTGAGTAGAGATTTGTGATCCCTATCATCAACCAAATACTCGTCATCATTCAGATTGCATTAACAAGTTCAGATTCATCAAACATATTTTTCGATTTGGTCTCCGGAACAACTCGGCGAGTTTTAGATCTAATTGAGGTATGTTTATGAAACTTTATCAATCAATCAACCTTCGTGAAGCATCAAATTCGATTAACTAACATGTATGTATTCGAAATTTGAAAGTCAACGAATGAAAATTTTTGGTCAATATTCGGATTGGAGTGTTTTTGAAATTTTCAGATGTTAAAAACGAATTTCGAGCATTTAGTACATGATTTTGAGATGCTTTCGTGTTGGATTCATTATCTAAAACGGAATAGATTACAAATTCGAGTTTAAAGTTCATGTTGAAACTGTTGGGAAGTTATCCCACATCGGTCATGGACAAAAACAAATGTATGCATATAAGTCAAAGGGGAAGTCCCTCTATCACCAATTGGTTTTCGAAAAGGATGGACTCTTGGACTTATATGTTGTACATGTTTTTAGACTATACGATTTATCAATTCTGTCATGGTATCAGAGCTTAGGTGGACGGTTTGTTCTACAGCGAGTCCGAGTCAGGCCCCCATGAGTGTGCCACCGTCGCTACAAAGAGATTGAGTCAGGCCTTCTTGCCGCCATCTCTACAACCGTTCCACGCCTCGATGTGAGGGGGCGTGTTGGGAAGTTATCTAACATCGGTGATGGACAAAAGCAAATGTATGCATATAAGTCAAAGGGGAAGTCCCTCTATCACCAATTGGTTTTCGAAAAGGATGGACTCTTGGAGTTATATGTTGTACATGTTGTTATACTATACGATTTATCAATTCTGTCAGAAACCTCCTTATTGGACTTATATGTTGTACATGTTGTTATACTATACGATTTATCAATTCTGTCAGAATCCTCCTTATTGGACTTAATTTATCAATTTTGTCATGACACATGTTTCAATCGATTTTGAGTGCTAATTTGATCGAATTAAATTTGGTGAAATATGTTCTTGGTGAAACTAGTGGTGCAATCTTTTAAGAAACTTCAGGGACCAATCGTGTATTTTTGACTAAGACCGTTAATGAATTTGACGAAGATTACCCGAATTTAATTTTTTTTAACACGTATTCCTTTTCTTGCGCAAAAATAAAGTTGAGGTCCTTTTCGAGCTTGTGCAAAATGGGTGTTACATTAATTGTCAAATTGGGTTACTTATGTTACCTTTTCGGGCCATTTGCCCTATTAAAAAAATGATAAACCCAATTAGAATTTGGGCTTAACATATATTGCTCGTATCATCTCTCTGCAACCATAGACGATTGGCGAACAGCAGATGATAACGTCATAACGATGGCAATATAGCAAATGGTGGCGACTTTGTGTGGCCAAATCGACGAATTAATAAATCGAATAGTTGTGAGTTTGTGACTTTCTAATCAGGTAAACTATTATTATTTATGTAATTAATTTAGGGTTTATAAATTAAGGTTTATAAAATCTTCTTTTTGCTACTTGTTATTAACTAGTGTTCGAACCCTCGCTTCGCGCCGGGGGTTTGGTTTTCAATGTATTTATTGCGTTTAGTTTGTAAAATTATATTGTGGCTAACGATGATATCGTTGAAGCGCAACTCGAGTCGAACTAAAAGGTATAATCCGTGAAAGATTTAAATGTTATTTTAAATTAATAATATATGTCCATCTCCGCGTTTCGCTATGGAATTGTCGACTTTTAAAAATTTAACGTAAAATCAACGTGTATGAAAAGTACCTCAAATATTTATCGTTTTTTAAAAAGCGTCCGTTTTGTGTATAGTTAGTGACATTGTGTTCCTAAAATTATTTCGAGTTTAACAATGGTGTCGGAAAAATTTAACTCGTTACGAGCGAGAAGATATGGCCCGTTGAATATTTGGGTGAAGTTTATTTAAGATTTTTTATGAAAATGAGTATTTGGCACTTTACCCCCCCTTTTAGGGGGTCGATTTTAATATTTGAACAAAGTATGGTTTTTTTTTTAAAAAAGGTGAAAAAAGTGAAAGGACGAAAACGCCCCTGTTACTATTCATCATTTTGTCTATTAGATAGTATATAAATTTGAAGTTGTTACTGCTATTGTTGTTTATTGTTTCTTATATACAGTTATTTCATTATTTAATTTAGTTAAATCTAACGACAATGTTTGTGCAGTTTTTTTTTTTTTTTTTTTTTTTTTTTTTAAAGGCAAGTTGTTGGCATCGAATATTCTCTTCTCATTTGCCACGCACGCACGCGCTTTCGGGCAGGAAACCCGAACCGCATTACATGGATCCGAACCTTATACCATCACGAGGGGCTGACAGTCGGACCTGGGTCCTGAATACGGGTCGGTAAAACCTTCCCCGGGGCAATTCAGCTTACAGGATATAATTCCCACGAATATTTTTAACGGGAGGGACTCGAACTTGAGACCTCCACATCCCAATGCACAAGTGCAAAGGGGTGAATATGGTTTTGCGGTTGTTTCTGGGCTGTCTTGCTACTGTTTATAAATTTTTTTTGTGCACTTTTATGTTGTTTTTTTATTTTTGTTTTATGTTCAAAATTTACTAGTGAAGTTGGTTTATTAAAGTTATTGTTGCAAATTTTTTTTGCGTCCATTGTTATAGATTCCTAGTTCCATGACTATATATGCTCATCATTATCAAAGTAACAACTTACTCAATACTGATTACCACCATTAATATGCGACAACATACATCAACACATGATCATCTTGCAACCATTAAAAGTCATCAACACCTTTGGAACATACTCCAAATGTATACAACAAGAATCCAAACGGCTTAAAGATACAACATAACACTGCATAAAATCATAACCTGCATAGGCAAACTGTAGAAAAATAACTGACTATAGTAAGTTGTTTTGCATAACTTTCAAAAACTAAGTTCATTTCCTGTTATACATATATCTTCTCTTGTTTTGGATCTTCAAGATCAAATGCTCTCCAGCATCAGCAATTTCATTGAACCACTTTACTCTTCTCGTTGTCAACATTATAGATCCTATTACTATTCCAAGTAGTGTTCCACAACCGTATCTCAACATCACCGCCTTCCATGTAAACCCACTCTCTTCATCTTCGTCTGCTTCGATCTGTGGTTTGAATGGCCGCTCACACTTGTTAGGCAAAGGGAGGCCACAAAGTTTCTCATTCCCTTCAAACGAGTTCCCCTCAAACGTGTTGAACTGTGATCCTTGTGGAATGCGGCCCACAAGATGGTTATGAGAGAGATTTAAGAACCCGAGAAATGTCAAGTCTGTAAGACTTCGAGGGATCCCTCCAGTGAGTGTTTTTCAAGATAAGTCTAATGATTCCATCTCCGATAGTTTCCCAAGACTAGATGGGATTCGACCGATGAGATTGTTGTTAGCTAAGTTGAGCACTATCAATGAGGTAAGACTTCCGATAATGTTTGGGATCTCTCCTTCAAACTTATTGTTTGATAGATCAATAATTGTGTAGTGAACAAAAATTTGAGGAATAAATCGCTCCCCGCCTTTTGACACTACAATAATTGAGTAATACCTGCCACCAGATTCCAAATATTCAAGTTTTGTAATGTTTTTCGTCACATTCTTCATTGCATTGAAATTTTGAAAATATTTTCGTGGTAAATGGCCTACAAACTCATTATAAGATAAATCAAGAACGAGCAGACTTGAAAATTGAGATTCGACTATCAATGAGGTTACAATGGGACCGCTAAGTTGGTTTGATTTAAAGATAAGAACTTGCAGTTTCGGAAGATATCCCAACCAGCCAGGGAATGTTCCATTTAAATGGTTGTTTCCGATATCAAGTACTTTCAAAAATTGACATGTGGACAACGAACGTGGAATCTCCCCTTCTAACTGATTTTCATTCAAAAATAGCCCTTCTAACTCTCCACAATTCTCGAATACATTTGGAATTGTTCCTTGAAAATGATTGTTCCCCAAATTAAATGTAACAACAGAGGCAGTAATGTTTCCCACACACGGTGGAATCACTCCACCAAAGTTGTTATTGGACATATCCAAATATAACAAAATGCTCTTGTTGCAAATGGATTGAGGAAACGCTCCTTGAATTGTGTTGGACTGTAGATACATATTGTAGACGAATATTGACTGATCTTAGGTCGCTTGCAATCAATACTAGAGGCGGAAAACACTAGAATTGAGTAATACCGAGATATGGGTCAAATTTGGATCGATTTGATCAAACCTAGGATGTAAACTAGATTAGATCGACGCCTAAACGAGTTATTTCGGTGGTATATGGTGTTAGGGATCGAAAGGGACGGAAATCAGTCGACTAGGGTTAATGAGATGTGTAACCTCACAAAGGAGGTTTTAACCTGTATATATACTGCATGACAGACACAGTCGGTCGACTGAGTCACTCAGTCGATCGACTGAGTCACACAGTCGGTCGACTGTGTATGCAATTTAATTTATTGATTTTTTAAATAATTAAGCATACACAATCACAAATGTAATCAATAGTCACATATAAACGTTATTACATAACCGAATGTATTAAACGATAAATTAATCTACGGCTGGGGATTCATGCACCAACAAACTCCCCCTAAGACCTAGCCGTAGAACAGAAAAATTCAGTTATCAATCAGTAAATGGATCTGTCACCCAGTTCTTCAAATAACAAAGTTTCACAACTCTGCAATATTGTTCAGCCTACACACGATTTTCTGGGCGATACAGCATCCTGTTGTAGTATAGGGTAAACATATCTTCTTCACAGCACTTTCTCAACCAAACTGGATCTAGAACCCTGATACTATCATTTTCATCTCCTCCATCCTTGTCTAACACTATAACCGCTTCCTCCGAGCATTCATCATAATACCACCAATGAAAACGAGGGCTGAAGTGTTACGACATCTTCCTCAAAGGAACCTTTCGCATATACTTCACAGGTTGATATTTAACTATCTTCCTCCTTACACCCGTTTTCCTGTTCGTCCTGTAAGAAATCTTCAGAAATTGTGGTCGAAAACCTATGAAATTAGGTGACTGAAATGATATTCTTATCTTACGAACCAAAAGATCAGGAATTCCAGAATAATCCTGATACAACATCTTAAGCCGTGCCACCTGCATAAATTCAAAATATGTTAACGAAGTGAACTCATGTGCATATCTGATATAATCCACTCCGAGTTCTTTCTTGATCGCGTAGATATCAAACTCTTTTATGTAGGCCCAGGCTATTATCTTTCCTTTCGCACGCAAACTGTCACAATGTTCAATATACTTCAAAAATTGAGGCTCCACCTCAGGCTTCATAACATACTTTCTAATACACATCAAGATCTTCCATTCCTCTTCTAAGACTTCAACCTTTTCTTTATTGATTTCCACTGACAAAAAACCCTTCCGGCAACACATTCTCTTGCTCTTTCTATTCTTTCTCCTTGCATTTTCTATTCAAGAGTTCATCGTTCATTTGAAAATAATCAGCAAAAGTTGGAAGATCATCATCATCAAAACCTTCATAACGAGGATAAGGCGCTGTCGGATCATCCTCAATAATAACCTCATCAAAACTATTATCATTCTCATCAACAGCATCAGAATCACTCAAATCATCATCAAACTTATTAGCCCCTGAAGTCGAAGCTTCAGTTGAGGCTTTTGAAGCAGCGTCAGCAGATTCCTTAGCTTGTCGCTCTTGGCGCTCCATCAATTCCTGTTCAGTCTCGGTGAGATCCGGAGGGATCTCCCCTTCTTCTAAATCATTATAAATAGAAGAGTGATTAAGGCGATCCTGCATAGCTAAAAATTCAGAAACGGTTATTACTTGAAGTGGAGTTACATACAGTGGGTTATCCTTCGTATAGCCTTTTGCAACTTCAAGAGCCATGTCCTCCTCATCATCCAGAGTACCAAAAGGATCGGGTCCTTCCTCAACATCTTCAATCACAATCTTTTTTTCCCATTCATTTAATCTCTCAGTCAAATCCTAATTTTGAGTCTGTAAAGCCAAAATCTCACCAGCTTGACTTCCCACATTCTTTTCAAGTTCATCTATTCTCATCTACTGTCTATCAACTAACTCTCTCATTGCAGACATCTCTTTTTCCCTCTTTTTCTTATCCTCCTCAGCAGCCTTTTGGAACTTTGCAAAATCAGAAGTCAACTGAATAAGTCGTCGATTAACTATTCCAGTCAAATCACCAGTAACACCTTCAGGTCGCTGAGAAGTTTGAACTTGTTTGAGTAGGTGGTGTTTGCTGTTGTTGAGTAGATGGAACTTGAGTAGAACCACCAGAATCAGCAGCAGGTTGAGTTGTTGGAGTAACCTTCGGTTGTGACTTTGTTGTGGAAGACGAACTTCCATCCTTAACCACAATCCTCAAAAGCTTCTGTCTCTGTTTGGTGGACACATTTGGAGCTTCAGCTAACTTTCTTTTAATCAAATTAACTTGACTGTCATCAAGTGTAGTCACATCATCCTCATTAACTAACCGAGGACCAGTTTGCTTTGGTGGTGGCTGATTCACCTCTTCCTCACCAGCAATAGTTATATCCGTCTCATCACCAGAAGTGCTGTTTTCATGTCGGCAGCTCAAACCTTCCGGACACGCGTACTTTTCATTGGCCAGATGACCAATCAACCTCTTCTCAGGAATCTCAATAGAACCAACTCTGTTTTGCATGAACCGATTAAAAGATTGATCATTCAGATGATTTTGCTTCAGTACATCCTGTGGAATTTTCACTAAACCTTGAACTTGCTTTTCTAACATTATTTGCAGGAACCTCGGAAACACCACTTGAACTTTCCTCTTCACATTCATCAACATTCCATCAAAAATAAGTTGAGAAAAATTAAAGTCCGCATTCAAAACTAAAGCAACAAACATCGAACTGTACTTCCCAGTCATTTCATCAAAACCACCCTGCATCGGGCTCAAACACCTCAAAAGTACATACGTGAAGTATCTGTATTGCCTGTTGAACTTTGTACGCTTTACTGCCTTGGTTATGTCTCCTGCATAACCACAACGCTTCAAACACCTTCTTACCTTCAGAGCCGGTAAAGAAGTTGGTATCGTATCATCATCTGGGAACCCAATATCCTCCCTGATAGTCTGAGCAGAGATTCGAACAATGGTGTTGTTGACTGAACTTAGTATCATAGGCTTGTTATTCTCAATAACAACTTTAGCAACCTCCCAGAAAGTTCTCTGATGCGAGTAGTATGGAGTGCACTTGATAGTAATCTCCTTGAAGATTCTAGATCGCTTCAAAAACGCGATAATAGGACCAAAATTTCCCCTTTGAGCTTCAGTTCCAGTATCATCTACACAAGCCAACACATTTGTGTCTTCACGTCCAATAAGACCGGGTAGTTCAGAAGATAACGAGATCTGTTGTTCTTCTGTTTCCTCTGATGTATGTTGCTGTTCTTGAGACATTCTGTATAGCTGTAAAACACTTAAAACAACACAACTAATAAGCATTTACCACCATGTATTATGGGGTATCAAGTTAATCACATGCATCAGTAATTAAATAAACATGATAAACACATTAACTGATTGCATACAAGTACTTAGTACAGAGGTCAGTGTTTATTACAGACCATAGATTCAAGGCTAACATGCTAGCCTTATCAAATTACACATCAAAGATTAAAAAACATAACTACCCAATATCACAAACATTAGAACTATCCCACAATAACATCCTCTGGGACAGGCTTCATGTTGTAATGCTTGTTCTCAAAAAGATCTAGCTCATCAAATAAGTGATTAAAAAAAACGGCATAAGGGAATGGTTTACCCTCAGTATCCATGATATCCTTCATGATGTTAATTAGAATCTGACCAAAATTCACTTTGATTCATTCAGTAAGACAGTATAACAGAACTGCTTCAGTACCAGAAAGCAAGTCATCACTTGGATCTCTAAACACGATGTTTCTTTTGATAATCCTCAGGTGAGGCATCAAATCATTTCTAACATCACTGTCTCTAACCTCAATTCTATTATTGCCCATTGCATACCCTGTCTTACAGATGTGAGAAGCTACACCACCAGCATCAAACTTACTAGGAATTTTCCTAAGATCTTTGCTAGGGCTATAAATCTTGGCTCCCCAGTACGGAACTTGTAAATGGTCTGCAAACTCATCTAGTGTCCACTTATAGGGTTTCCCATAGAAGTTAGCATGAACATACTTCTTTTTACCCTCTTCTAATGCTACACAGATATAGAATTCTTGAATGAGCTTGGGACAATAATAGTCTCCTATCTCAATGAATGTTAAACAGTCTAGACCCTTCCATTGTTCATGAGTGGTCTGAGTAGCTACAACTTTGGATTCCACTTGAATAGGCCCATGTTTGGCCAAAACTCTCCTACGTTCAAGATCAAAACCCCAAGTTCCAACTAACACACCACCTGACATACTAAGAACAAGACTATGCAAAACATTCAGAATAATATAACATGATTTCAACAAAATAACCAAAAACAGCAAATTACAAAAAATTAGGGTTTCAACACACTCGGTAGTGTGTGTGTACACACACGGTCTGAGTCGACAACCGGTCGAGTGTGTGGACTCACTCGGTAGAGTGTGTCACACACTCGGTCGTGTGTGTTCATCCAGATCTGTTTTCACCCAAATTCACAAATCGATCAAATATGTTGTTTTGGCTCAAAACCTAGTCACATATGCCTCTAAAAAGGCAGATAAGCATACGTATAACATCAATTTTAACATATCATGTCTATAAATCATTCGATTAAAGCTTTAAACTTTGAACACAAAATCACTGATTTAAGGCGGATGGAAACGAGTTAGATTACCTCGTTTATGGCGCTGTAATCACAATCAAAAGTTGAATCTAAAACACCGAATCAAAACCTTTTTCCTTAACGTTGAAAAACTAGGTAAACTTTGTCAAAAATGTCTAAAGTATTCTGAACCGTTCGACACTCAAAACCTTTTTATACCCCCAGACACACTCGGTCGAGTGTGTCACTCACTCGGCTGTGAGAGTTACATACTCGGCCGAGTGTGTTTAAAACACAAAACACATTCTTTTTCTATCTCAGTCGGTCGTGTGAGTGAGTCACACGGTCATGGGTGTATACTCACTCGGCCGACTGTCTTTAGGTTTTAAAATTTAAGAATTTTAAATTTCAACTCCACAAACCTTTTCTTATCCACTCCCCCTGGGACTGATCTCTACAGTATAAAATCAAGCACGCTTTGTTCCATTAAGCTTCAAACAAATTATATTCTCATTTAAAGAGAAAACACAATATTCCTTTCACAGTTAACCTTTCCGAGAACTGAGTTGCTAAGATTAATAATTAAAACAGAAATGCACATGCAACTAACTCATACATGCAAATATTTTGGATCTTTCAGATATGTAGGCATATGCAAATCTAAAAAGCAAAATATTGTACAAGATCTAGTGTGTCATGATCAACAATATTATAACAGACATACTAAGTAAATTTTTAACCTTGCAGGTCTGCAATAATTCAACTTCTAACATCAGTTTCATTATCCAATAGCATAATCAAGTAATTGATGTTATTATCATAAGAATAAATTATACTGTTTCTCATGAAGCACACTAAGAAGAACATAACACATGTTTTTGTGAGTTGACATTTCAAATTGATTTAATCTTTTGATTCGGGGATCAGAACTGAACTATGTTGACATGCTATTCCACAATTCATTCATTAACGTATTTAATAAAGCATATACAGAATAACTTTCAAATATATCAATAAACATTTACCAACTTTCACCCTAGACTTCGATGACCACGTTAAATTAATTACTTTAACATATTGCTATGTTAGATTTTGATCACAAAGTTAGTCCTCATTTGAGATCGCACGATGTATCAGGTAGAACAATTGAGCACAAACCAGTTGACGATGTCCTCTTATCACATCAATGTACTTTCAATTTGATTGAACAGAACCATCTCACCATGTTTCTAGCAACCCTGCCAGTCATGAGCTTCTATCTTAAACTTACACTTTTCATTTCAGATAGCATTGTTTATCTCAAATTTATTGCATACTTTGAAAAGACGCATACCGGCCACTATAAACCCCATACTTAAACGGAAATCATATGATGTATGATGTTGGATGGATGGTAGTGATATATATTTGAGTGATGGAATGCTAAGATACCCTATAGAAGATATTCCCTGATATCCAGGCCAATAGGTACAATCCCATACCACAGACAAAAGATGTAAAGTCCACTAATTTAGTGATGTGAACTGAATGATTTAAGTTCTCTATATCTGATGATCTGATAAATTTCTCCCCCTCGGATGTAGATAACTAAATCTTCCAAACAATTCTCCGGTTGAAACATCTGTTGTCTCAGACTTAGATAACGTAGGAACCCTTTAAGGTTTGTTCAATTCCTGATCCATGATTCTCTTGCAGTAATGTGGAGCATTATGTTATTTACAACTTTGAATAAATAAACATAAACATAACTTGCACTTTTTTTTATGTAACCTTTTCTCCATGCTATATTACAAAACATAAACAAAAAAAACAAAATAAATATATACAACTATTCATGATGATGCACCACTGTCTTTGACTTTTGTTGTATCTGCACGGAAAACCAATCTTCTGATGTTGAAATCTATAACCCGCTGACGTTGCATTGTACAAATCATTCTGTGTCTGTGATACAAGATTGCACTTCTCAACCCTTCAAGAGAAAACACCTCCCTTTGGGCACCCGACATGTATGTTGTTGATTTTTGGTCCAAGTAATAAAGGTAAATAGAAACAAGTATGCATCCTAGACAAAGTATGCTCACCTTGGGGACTCACAAAATTATCCTTTGCTACCGAGTATAAATCGTAGTAGGGGAGACCTCAACCGTCTGTTGAGTTTCTGAACAATCATTTCTCGGTACATATTCAGTGATAAGTAGGTGACTACCTTCAACTGCTGTAAACCTTTCCATGATTTCCTCATCATGATATTTACGCTTTGTTAGTGTGATCATCTCTATCTAGAATTAGGTCAATAAAGTCTACCAATACATTATCAATCATTCTGTACTACTTTTTTTCACAAATTACATGTCAGTTCAGTATTGCAATCACTTCCCCACAAATAGAATAAGCAACTCATTTTCAGGCTTTTTAATTTTTATTGATTTTCCATTTTTCAATTTTTATTTATTTTTTGGTTTTTCTGATTTTTATGGCTTTTCGATTTTCTCTGTACGCAAGCATAAAACTAACTAAAAAAACATAAACAAACATGCAGTACCATCAGAAAATACTAATCTATCATGCAAGCGAAAAGAAATCATGCAAATGAACTACAAGCTACTATGCAACACTACACATACTATACAAGTAGTTTTAAGGCATTCACAACTCAGTCTCTTGGTTAGGTTCCTCTGTGTTAGGAACCTCAGTTTTAGGAATCACGTCAGTTAACAACTTAATACCTATTTCTTTTAACAAGTAATCAAAGCATGGTTTATCAAAAGCTTTAGTGAAGAGATCAGCCCTTTGGGTTGTAGTGTCTATCTGCACTACATCTATCAACGTTTTCTCATACCAATCTCTAATGAAATGGTATTTAATCCCTATATGTTTTGTTTTAGAATGATTTACGGGATTTTTAGTGACAGCTATAGCAGCAGTATTATCAACATAAATAGGAGTGTTAGAAATTTGCAAACAGTAGTCACGTAGTTGCTGTTGAATCCAGATAACCTGTGATGTACAGCTGGCCGCAGCAATATATTCTGCTTCACAAGTGGACTGAGCCACTGATGTCTGCTTCCTACACTGCCAAGTTACTAGTTTGCTACCCAGAAATTGACAACCTCCAGATGTTGACTTAAAATCTTTCTTGCAACCGCCATAGTCAGAATCACTATAAGTTGTGAGATCAAAACCATCCTCACACGGATACCATAATCCTAAACTCGGTGTATCTTTCAAATACCTCAGAATCTTCTTAACCACAAACATGTGATGAACATTAGGATTCGCCTGATAACGAGCACACAGGCAAACCGCAAACATGATATCTGGTCGAGAAGCTGTAAGATACATTAGAGAACCTATGATCGCCCTGTATAACGTAGGATCCACTTTGGCACCCTCACAATCAGGTGAGGTCCCATGATTTACTGACAACGGAGTCTTTACTAGTCTTTCTGTCTCCACTTGAAATCTCTTCAGGATATCAGCAACATACTTAGTCTAATGCAAGAAGATGCCTTTATCCGTCTAAGCTACCTGCAAACCTAAGAAAAACTTGATAGTTCCCATGGAACTCATTTTAAACTTCCGCTGCATGACCTTTTCAAATTCATCAACCATTCCCTGATCCGTTGACCCAAAGATAATGTCATCAACATAAACCTGCACTAACATAAGATGTTGTCCCTTCTTCTTGATGAAAAGTGTCTGATCAATGACTCCTCTCCGAAAACCATTTTCAAGCATATAGTTGGACAATGTCGCATACCACGCTCTAGGAGCATGGTGAAGACCATAGAGTGCTTTTTCAAGCTGATAAACCTTTTCTGGAAAATGAGGATCTTCGAAACCAGGTGGTTGTTTAACATAAACCTTCTCATTAATCTCACCATACAGAAACGCACTTTTCACATCCATCTGATATACTTTAAAACCCATGAAAGATGCAAAAGCCAAGAAAATCCTGATTGCTTCCAGTCTTGCTACCGGAGCAAATACCTCATCATAGTCAATTTCAGGGATCTGTTGATATCCCTTCACCACCAACCTAGCTTTGTTTCTGATAACAATACCCTGTTCATCCTTCTTATTCTTCAAAACCCATCGAAGACCATAGGGCTCACAACCATGTGGTGAATTGACTAGTCTCCAAACCTTTAAATGCTTAAACTGTAACAGCTCTTCCTGCATTGCACTAACCTACTCATCATTTTTCAGTGCCTCATAGGCATCTTTAGGTTCAATCTAACACACAAAGAATGAGTGAGCATGCATAAATACTCTCCTTATTTTATTCAATGAGGAATAGAAAGCTGTCACTACATTTGCACTTTCTGTCTGAACATCTTCTGCTGCTATTGAACTGTCACTTACCACAGGAACCTCTGATGTAGTCAGAACATCAGATGTAGATGCCTCATTAGTCTTAGCTTGAGGAATGCTAATATGAGGAATGCCCTTTGTATCTACATAATAATCATCAAGACGTTTAGGTGGTAGAATAACACGATTGGATCTACGTACACCTCCCGCTTCAGTTGGCTGTTCAGGCACTGTTACAGTAGGTGGTTGATTATAATGAGGATTAAGATGTTCCTCAGTCAACCGTGTCCTATTAACTCCCTCATCTTCTTCAAGCTCACTGTCTTCATCAGTATCAACTACCCCATCCACATTTGAATCAGTATTACTTCTAACTCTCTGCAGACTTGGTTGCAAGCTAGAAACCGGATTTTGAACTTGCGCTGGAATAGTGATGACATCTTCAGTAGAATTTTGTAAATCAAACAGCATCTGAGTTATCACTTCTTCCTCGGTAACTTCTGATGGAAGATTGAAAGAATCAAATAACTTATCATATTCAAACTACCATGTGAACCCTTTACTAACACGAGACGGAGCGTTGCGCTGAATATCAACCTGTAACGACCCGGATTTTTCCGATCGTTTTACACTTATAAGATTAATATTTACATAAATTAAAACTTACCAACATGATAAGCAATCTAAATTGTTGAGATTTATGATTTTGAAAAGAGTTTTACATAACGTTTAACCGTCTAGTTTGACCGATGATATCACGAACTATACAATATATGTTAATTATACGTTTGTGTATATATATGTATATATACATATTTAACATGATTTAAGGATGTTTAAATATCTCATTTTGTATTAATAACAATAAGTTATAAGTATATTTTGAAACTACTAACTTAAGCTTTCAAAACGATAACTATACGTAACGTTATTTGACATAAATACTTACGACCTATAATGTTTATACATATATCGTATATATAATGTATTTAATCACTTTTAAAGACTTAAATACATAAAACAATATAAGTATATTCACAAAAGATAGCTATATTTGAATCCTCATTCCATTTTTCACAAGATTTCTATACGTATATCTAGAGTATATGTACTCGTATCATACCTAGCTTCTATACGTATTTACTATTGGTATATACACATCAAATCACCACCAACCAGCCCTTGTTCATGCCTTATGTATAAGGTAACTACTTTTGTTATTTAGTATGACAATTTCACATGATTAAAAGATCTTTTCACAAAATTACAAATTTATACACCTTTTACACCACCATAAATACATGTATCCATTTTCAATTTTTGGAACATCATTTCTCTAGCTAAACACACACACTTACTAGCCTCATGTCTCTCTAAGAACTCCAGCAAAAATCCTCTCAAGAATCACCTTAAACACCACCATAAAAAGATCAACAAAAACACTACAAAAATACAACTTTCAATTCAAGTTTATGTCTTAAGTTGCTTCCAATCTTTCATCCAATTTCATCACTCTTTTGGTTCTAGGTTTTTACTCCTCTTTTACAGCAATCTTGTCCAAGTAACTTGAGGTAGTAACTTTGTTCATAACCTTATTCGATTCATATATATATAGCTATCTTATTGTATGGTATACAATTTTAACAACAAAAACATAGTTTGAATGATTTCAAACTTGTTTGCAAACTAAATAGATCCTTCTAACTTAACTTTTAAAATACTTCAAGACCTGTAATATAACTTAAATATATGCTAATTTAACAAGGTATAACTTGGTTTTTCAAAGAATACCTTAAAAAACTGTTTTTATGACGTCGGAGTGCAACCGGGGGCTGTTTTGGGTTGGATAATTAAAAACCATCTTGAACTTTGAATTGGAGGTTTATATTCTGGAAAAATGATATTTCTTATGAATATGTTAACACATAAAAATTTCATAATTTAATTCATAGTATAAGTATTTTTAGAAAAATGGTCATTAAATGATGTTTTTGTAACAAAAATGATTAACTTCATAAGTTTCACCAAAATTTGACCTATGACCTATGATTTCGAATACAAACTAAGGTATTTACAGTTCATATTCTTAAAGAGGGACTCGATCCAAGGAAGTGGAAAGTTGAATCAACGAAAACGGAGTTGTAACGAAGAAATTATGACCAAAACAAAATCGGATATCCAAGACTAGTTTAGCCACGAAAATAATTGGAGAAAATTAAATAAATCACATCTTCCTAAAGTAACATGATATTTTATACATATGTACTCATAATTTAATTTTATATGGTTCAGGATCACCCGTAAACAATACGAGAAGATTAATCATAAGATCCCATGATTGTACGCAACACGTCATTTGACAACACCGGTACTTTATGTACGCAACACGTCATTTGACAACACCGGTACCATGGGTCAAGATTAATCTCGACCAATACATATACGATGGGGGTTTTATTTATTTCATTGGGGGTTTATTAAACAACTAAATATGAACCATTAAAATTGAATTACTAACATCGGACTGCTAACTACGGACTAAGGAATTATTAAAAGTATTAAAAGTATTATAAGTATATATATGTGACGATTGTTTAAAAAGAAAAGGTATTGATATATTATATATGGATAGGTTCGTGATATCAATCGGAGACCAAGTCGAAATTACATATCTTCAAGACAAAAGTGAGTATATAGTCCCACTTTTAAACTCTAAATATTTCGGGATGAGAATACATGTATTTTATGTTTTACGCTATGGACACAAGTAACTGAAAAATATATTCTACGTTGAGTTGTACCACTGGCATACTTCCCTGTAGCTTGGTAACTAATATTTACAGCGGTATTGTAAACGCGAATCCTGTTGATAGATCTATCGGGCCTGACAACCCCAACCGGACTGGACGACCAGTATTCAACGGTTGCACAGTACTTCGTTTCGTGACTACACCTTGGTACGGTGTAGTAAGATTTCATAATAAAGGGAATATGCGACGTGATTAAATGTTAAGTATGGTTACCAAGTGCTCAACCACTTAGAATATTTTTATTAAAATGTTTATATATGAAATCTTGTGTTCCATTGTTATAACGCTGCTAGCATCAAACCTATATATCTCACCAACTTTATGTTGACGTTTTAAAGCATGTTATTCTCAGGTATGAATTAAGTCTCCCGCTGTGCATTAGCTCATGTTAAGGATACTACTTGGGACCTTTTAAGCCATGATACAAAGACGTTGCATTCGAGTCATTGGAGTTCAATAGAGAATATAAATAAGTAAATGACAGATTAGGTCATTTGGATATTATGAAATGTTAGACGAAAATGTCAAATATTGATGTAATGATAGTTTGCCTTTTTAAGAATAAATGCAACGTTTGTAAAATGTATCATATAGAGGTCAAGTACCTCGCAATGTTATCATATGTTATTGTATTCGTCCCTATGGATTGGGTCGGGTCGTCTCATGTGGTATCAGAGCGTTGGTCTTAGCGAACCAGGCCTTGCATTAGTGTGTCTAACTGGTAGTTGTTAGGATGCATTAGTGAGTCTGGACTTTGACCGTGTCTACATGTCAAAAGTTTTGCTTATCATATCTAGTCGAAAATCATCTGCTTATCATCCTTAAGAATTGCCTGCTTAGTATTCTTAAGTCTAGACACGTCTTACTGCATTTGGTGCATCGATAGTGTATAGACAAAATTCGTATCCTAGCGTATCTGTTGCTATAGACATTGCCTGACGAATTTCAAAAATTCTCCGTAATTCACGGGATTTTGAGTATTATAAATACATATGTAAATTATGTATTGAAGAATACCAAACCCAACTCCTATAATCTATTCCAAACCAAAAATTCATTTCCCCGACTGTACAAGATGAACTCCGCGTCCAGTTCGAATTCCTCCGACTCCCACAGCTACGCTGATATGGATTTCCATTCGGGCTCCGAAGGCAGCGTCACTGGAATGGATCAACCAATTTCTCATCATCTATTCTGGATGAATTGGGGATGGGTTCGTAGTATACTAAATTATTGGAGACAAGAAGAAGGTGATCCCTTTCACCCACCGAATTGCCCCATTGGCGACGAACCTGAAGCACTTACCGGCGAACCTGTTCGAGAAACCATTTTCTCTCTCATTTCTCGAGTATCTCGTCACGATTATATCCTATCCCATATTTCGGATCTTGTTCATTCGCTCACTCCAACCGCCAATCATCCTGGTGTACTAGCAGAAATTAACGAACTTCGCGCTCGTGTGACGGCTTTGGAGAACACGGTGCGAAGGTTACAAACACCAGCAGCAGCACCAGCAGCATAACCAGTACCGTTAACAACATCAACCTCGCAATCTTCAGTACCAGTAGCATCATCGACGTCAACGACATCATCAGCATCAACACCAACCGTATCATTACCACCACCAACAATCACATCAGCACCACGTACCTCAACATCATCATCTGAACTTCGAATATGATCTTTGTTCTACATATCATTCTACACCGATTACCTCTTCTTTACGTATCGTTCTTCGTTCGACATGACGATTATGTAATCTCTAATGTTTTTTAGATTATGTAATCTAGTAATAACGATAAATCAAATGAGTTGAGTATTTTATTGACTCATTAAATTCATAGTTACCTCCGAAGAAAATATATATGCAAATATATTTTCATAAAGATTGTAATTAAAAATTTCATTCGTACAAACTGTTAATGATGAAAATATTTTAACGGGTGGGTAGTACCCAAGGAATATTTAGAATTCACATTAACAAGTTACACTGTACATTCTTCGAATCTGATTCAACGATCATTTATTATCCTACTTACAATTACCGATATACGTAACCGTTCACCCCAGATTAACCATTTCCATTTAAATTTCATATTTGGATTTTTACCTATCCGAATCCAACAAGTGGCATAATGAAGAAACATTGGCAAAATAAAAATTGTTAGAAACAGATGAATTAATTAATTGAAATTGTGATAGGATTACACGATAACTGTTCCGGCTAACTGTTCCCAGCTAACTGATTAATATTTAATTTATCGCAATTTACATTCTTGCAATTTTAATTTCTGTACTTTACATACCGTCGGGACACATGTACAACAACACGTCGGATTAATTCGGAGACAACACGTTGTATAATGGGTCATGATATATATTTATTTATTTTACGCATTTTAAATAACGGGACACGTATACAAGGTTTCGACTTATCATATTGATCCATCTATATATATATTTCAGAACAACCATAGACACTCTATATGTGAAGGTGGGAGTTGGCTATACAGGGTCGGAGTTGATTCCAAAATATATATATACTTTGAGTTGTGATCGACACCGAGACCAGTACACGGGTCACGATACGTATTAAGTAATTCGAATATTATATATTTAGTTCATATATGAATTTATTGAACCATTGGACAATCGGACTATTGGACTGCTAACTTTGGACAATTAAAAATGAGTTAAAATGATGATTATTACATATGAAACTAAACAATCCTTCAAGTTTGCCACTTGATTCTATTTTAAACCTCATTTGTATCTTGACGATTACAATTCGCATTCACAACTTTTCATGATTCTTGAAAACATCTCGATCGAGAAGTTCAACCAGCCGCACCTCGTCTACGGAATAAAGATTTATGCATACAATTATGCACCTAAAAATTTTTGAACTCGAAGTTATAGTTAAAACGTATCCGCATCGAATTCCTTATCATCCATTAGCAAAAACAATCACGCGATTCCTTTTCAATTAACTAATTTTGTCACAGCTCCACTTCGATATCTCAGTAAGACTACTCTTATTACAATCTCGATATATATATATACGTTGTTCTTTCGCCATCGTTACCGGAGAACCTTTTATATTCCATCATATTACCATCAGCGTTTAATCATCTAAAAATACAATTCTCCTTAAACCATCTTGGTTTGATAACCAATGACCCAGATCCGATAACTTTGAAAATACTGACGAAGCAGCATGTTGTAGAAGGTCTTAATGACCAAATGTTGATGATAAAAGAAGGAAGTGTTAGGAACGCTCGATAGAAAATTGGTACTGAAAACCGGATTGAACAAACCATGAAGGAGACTCTGAACAAGTTACAAGGACTAAACTTGTACATAAAGAATTATGACGATTCTGTAGCAAACACCTTGCTTCTGAATCTAAACCCTTACGGGTCAATCTTCATCATCATCCTTCGACATTAGAAATTCCAAGATATTATCATATCTTTCATTATAAATATCCTCAATATTTCTGAAGATATTTTCACCACTATCCTTATCTGAAATCATTTATCCCTCTGTAATATCTGCGTTACAATATAAAGGAAACTGTGTTAGTTTCTAAATCCTTCAAGTTTAAAATAGGAATGTTCTGAAGCAGTGTTGGGAACTGATGCATGAACTAGTATAATATAATGAAACTTGATCAACTTCATTATATTACAGTAAGTCATGTTAAGTTTCTAATGGAATATGATGATTCACAGTACCGTCATCATGTGCCATGTTACATGACTTTTACATTCTATCCAATTCCGAAACATATTAAGAACAAATCATCTTGATAGTTCTATTTTCCTGGATATTCTGGTAATTTGACAAATCAAAATCGTGCCATTACCATTCCTTTCTTAGAGCATTAGCTATGTTCATTCCAAATTTTATACCTACGAATTTCGAACTATTGATCGCTTGACTCAAGGACGGGAAGAAGAAACGAAGGGACAAAGTCCCAAAATAGAAATTGGGGTATAGATTACAGCAAATAAGAGAGAGTATTAACTATGGATGACAATGATTATGGAAAACAGAAGCAGGAGCATCGAAATATAAGGAAAGATATCAAACCCAATAACCACCCAGAAACTACAAACCGTGTGTATCAATACGTATGGCGACGTAAAGACACGGGAGAATTAGAAACATTATAATTCCAAGAAAATCATAAAAGTGAATAGATTCTTCTAGCGGTAGATGAAAGAGAAGAATGAAAGATATGAAAGTTAGAAGTATAACAAAAATCAAAACGGGATGAAGCATTTTAAAGGATACCTTAAGGTATGAATTAGAGGAGGAAGAGTAAGAGATGTGAGGTATGGAAGTAAGAAAGGGAAGGAGGTGGATTTATAGTGAAATATCCGACAAAGAAATCGAAACAGATTATCGCATTAAATCAAAGGAGATCCTGTTTTCTAAATCATCGAAGAACCAAATCTTATTACATAAGATTTTCTTTAAATCCCTTAAATTCTGGAAATCAATCCTAATCTCGACATCGGTTAAAACAATTCTATATTCACTCATTTCATTCTTTTGTGATAGCTTCACTCGTGCGCTTCACATGACCGAATCGTTTTATCCATATCTTCCAATAATGATAAAACTTTATTAATACCTCATATTCGTCATGAAAACATTCCTATTGTTATTTATGACAACCTCTACCAAATTTCGGGACGAAATTTCTTTAACGGGTGGGTACTGTAACGACCCGGATTTTTCCGATCGTTTTACACTTATAAGATTAATATTTACATAAATTAAAACTTACCAACATGATAAGCAATCTAAATTGTTGAGATTTATGATTTTGAAAAGAGTTTTACATAACGTTTAACCGTCTAGTTTGACCGATGATATCACGAACTATACAATATATGTTAATTATACGTTTGTGTATATATATGTATATATACATATTTAACATGATTTAAGGATGTTTAAATATCTCATTTTGTATTAATAACAATAAGTTATAAGTATATTTTGAAACTACTAACTTAAGCTTTCAAAACGATAACTATACGTAACGTTATTTGACATAAATACTTACGACCTATAATGTTTATACATATATCGTATATATAATGTATTTAATCACTTTTAAAGACTTAAATACATAAAACAATATAAGTATATTCACAAAAGATAGCTATATTTGAATCCTCATTCCATTTTTCACAAGATTTCTATACGTATATCTAGAGTATATGTACTCGTATCATACCTAGCTTCTATACGTATTTACTATTGGTATATACACATCAAATCACCACCAACCAGCCCTTGTTCATGCCTTATGTATAAGGTAACTACTTTTGTTATTTAGTATGACAATTTCACATGATTAAAAGATCTTTTCACAAAATTACAAATTTATACACCTTTTACACCACCATAAATACATGTATCCATTTTCAATTTTTGGAACATCATTTCTCTAGCTAAACACACACACTTACTAGCCTCATGTCTCTCTAAGAACTCCAGCAAAAATCCTCTCAAGAATCACCTTAAACACCACCATAAAAAGATCAACAAAAACACTACAAAAATACAACTTTCAATTCAAGTTTATGTCTTAAGTTGCTTCCAATCTTTCATCCAATTTCATCACTCTTTTGGTTCTAGGTTTTTACTCCTCTTTTACAGCAATCTTGTCCAAGTAACTTGAGGTAGTAACTTTGTTCATAACCTTATTCGATTCATATATATATAGCTATCTTATTGTATGGTATACAATTTTAACAACAAAAACATAGTTTGAATGATTTCAAACTTGTTTGCAAACTAAATAGATCCTTCTAACTTAACTTTTAAAATACTTCAAGACCTGTAATATAACTTAAATATATGCTAATTTAACAAGGTATAACTTGGTTTTTCAAAGAATACCTTAAAAAACTGTTTTTATGACGTCGGAGTGCAACCGGGGGCTGTTTTGGGTTGGATAATTAAAAACCATCTTGAACTTTGAATTGGAGGTTTATATTCTGGAAAAATGATATTTCTTATGAATATGTTAACACATAAAAATTTCATAATTTAATTCATAGTATAAGTATTTTTAGAAAAATGGTCATTAAATGATGTTTTTGTAACAAAAATGATTAACTTCATAAGTTTCACCAAAATTTGACCTATGACCTATGATTTCGAATACAAACTAAGGTATTTACAGTTCATATTCTTAAAGAGGGACTCGATCCAAGGAAGTGGAAAGTTGAATCAACGAAAACGGAGTTGTAACGAAGAAATTATGACCAAAACAAAATCGGATATCCAAGACTAGTTTAGCCACGAAAATAATTGGAGAAAATTAAATAAATCACATCTTCCTAAAGTAACATGATATTTTATACATATGTACTCATAATTTAATTTTATATGGTTCAGGATCACCCGTAAACAATACGAGAAGATTAATCATAAGATCCCATGATTGTACGCAACACGTCATTTGACAACACCGGTACTTTATGTACGCAACACGTCATTTGACAACACCGGTACCATGGGTCAAGATTAATCTCGACCAATACATATACGATGGGGGTTTTATTTATTTCATTGGGGGTTTATTAAACAACTAAATATGAACCATTAAAATTGAATTACTAACATCGGACTGCTAACTACGGACTAAGGAATTATTAAAAGTATTAAAAGTATTATAAGTATATATATGTGACGATTGTTTAAAAAGAAAAGGTATTGATATATTATATATGGATAGGTTCGTGATATCAATCGGAGACCAAGTCGAAATTACATATCTTCAAGACAAAAGTGAGTATATAGTCCCACTTTTAAACTCTAAATATTTCGGGATGAGAATACATGTATTTTATGTTTTACGCTATGGACACAAGTAACTGAAAAATATATTCTACGTTGAGTTGTACCACTGGCATACTTCCCTGTAGCTTGGTAACTAATATTTACAGCGGTATTGTAAACGCGAATCCTGTTGATAGATCTATCGGGCCTGACAACCCCAACCGGACTGGACGACCAGTATTCAACGGTTGCACAGTACTTCGTTTCGTGACTACACCTTGGTACGGTGTAGTAAGATTTCATAATAAAGGGAATATGCGACGTGATTAAATGTTAAGTATGGTTACCAAGTGATCAACCACTTAGAATATTTTTATTAAAATGTTTATATATGAAATCTTGTGTTCCATTGTTATAACGCTACTAGCATCAAACCTATATATCTCACCAACTTTATGTTGACGTTTTAAAGCATGTTATTCTCAGGTATGAATTAAGTCTTCCGCTGTGCATTAGCTCATGTTAAGGATACTACTTGGGACCTTTTAAGCCATGATACAAAGACGTTGCATTCGAGTCATTGGAGTTCAATAGAGAATATAAATAAGTAAATGACAGATTAGGTCATTTGGATATTATGAAATGTTAGACGAAAATGTCAAATATTGATGTAATGATAGTTTGCCTTTTTAAGAATAAATGCAACGTTTGTAAAATGTATCATATAGAGGTCAAGTACCTCGCAATGTTATCATATGTTATTGTATTCGTCCCTATGGATTGGGTCGGGTCGTCTCACAACCTCATAACGTTCTTCTACACACTTTGATTCAGTGTTGTACACTCTTTTGTTCAGATTCCCATAGCCCAAGAAGATACCAGAGACAACCTTTGAATTAAATTTCCCTCCAGCGTCTCGTACCAGAATAGTACAAGGAGCACCAAAGGGTTCAAAATGTTTAATGTTAGGCTTTCTCTTGTGTAACAGTTCATAACACGTCTTACCATGTCTTTTCACCACTAGAACTCTGTTCATCACATAGCATGCTGTACTTACAGCTTCACCCCAAAAAACAATCGGTAGACATGAATCAGCTAGCATAGTCCTAGCGATCTCAATTAAAGTCCTATTCTTCCTTTCAGCAACACCATTTGACTGTGGCATATAAGCAGGACTGAACTGTTGCTGTATCCCCTTTTCATTATAAAACAGCAGCATCTGATTATTCTTGAATTCCGTAACATTGTCGATACAAATCTTTCTAACCTTCAACTTATACAAGCTTTCGAGCTTTAGAATCAAAACTTTAATATGCTCGAAAGTGTTTGACTTATGCTTCAGCATCACAACCCAAGAGAAACGGGAATACTCATCTGTAACTACCAAACAATATAACTCTACAGTGATGGTTTTGCAGTTAACTGGACCAAAGAGATCTATATGCAACAACTCCAAAGGAATATTGACTGAATTATGTTTCTTGGTAGTATGTGACTTCTTAGTCTGTTTCCCTTATTTACACGGAAGACAACCCTCAGGAATATGAAAACTTTTAACATTCACACCATCCACCAGTCCATTGTGGACTAGGTTATTCATCTTCCTTAGACTCAGATGACCCATACGCTTGTGCCAAATTATGGACTCCTGTTCAATAGCTTTGGAAACAAAAGCCTGATGGCTTGTTGCTGCTTTAACATGAGTTTTACGCATATCAAGAATATAAAGATCCTTGCACCTTGGAGCGGTCATCAGAATCATGTCTTCCGGAATCACAAACTCTTTTCTTAAAATATAACAAAAATCTTCATCAAAAGCAATTGTATACTTTTTGTCAGCAACTTGTGAAACAGAAAGCAGATTGTTCGACATCTGCTCCACATAATTGACTTTATCAAAGCTGACGTTCTCATTTGCTATGACGCCTTGTGTAGTAATAAATCCTCCTTCACTACCTGCAAAAGAAACTGGTCCTCTATTCATTGTTTTAACATTTGAAAGCAAGGACAAGTTCCCTGTCATGTACCTGGATGCCCCACTATCAACAATCCAAGTACTGCAACGTGGATTGTAGGTGGCCTGCACATTAAAATAAAGAGATTAGTTAGAAAGGGCCACCCATGACCTTATGGCAGTGGGTTTCCCATTAACACCAACAACTGGCAACTCCACCCATTGTCCTTTAGATCCAAAAGGACCTTCAAAATTTTGGACCCCCTTAACTTCTGATTTACATTTCCAAACAGTATTTTTCGGTAACTGTTTCATGTAGTAGTCATTTGTTTGGAAAACTTTTGTTTCATTTGATTTCACAGAAGTAGAATTAAACACTAGTGAAGGTGATCTTCGATTGAAAGTACGTTTCAGACTAAGATCAACCTTCCTATGTGGTGTCTGTCTAATGGGTTTACAATTTACAGACCTGTGTCCCAACATCCCACAATTGAAACAGTGAACATCATCAAAGTTATGAGTATTAAACAATTTATGTCTAATAGGTGAAAATTGTCTCCTAGGTGGTGCAGTCTGTTGTCTAGTAGTAGGAGGTGACGAAACTTGTTGTTTAACAGTCTGTCGACGACTAGGCGGAACATATTTAGACATGTTACCAGAATTAGAACTCTCACCTTTTGGTGGAAGTTCAGCCTTAGGATCATCAACCTACGATTTCACCGCACTACTCTCCTTAACAAATTTAACAGGGGCGGACAAAGTAGTTTTCTTCCTAACTTGTTTTGTTTTCTCTACACTCTTTGTTGGAGTCTTATGACTCTCACTCCTATTACTATCGTTCTTAGGGTTCTTGAGGATCGTTATAGGCTTAATCACTAGTACAAAAGGTTTGCTATCTTTTTCAGTGTCGACATCAGTGTCAGACTCCGTCTCATAGAAAACCTCTAAGGGTTTCTTACTCTCAACAACCTTACTAATGCCCTTAACTGGTGTCTCCTCAGGCTTACCATAAGCTGGTTCTACAACCGGATTCTTACACTTCTCAACAGGCTTGTTAACATACTCATTCATCAGTGGTGGGGAAACCTGATCATAACCTAAACCCTGTTTCTTAGTATGATTAAATGTTTGTGTCACGTATGACATTCTCTGCCAATTATCAATCCTAGCTTTTTCAGACTCATATTTCAACTTAAATGAATCCTTTTCTGCCTTAAGGGTTTCTATCTGGCCCAAATACAGATTAATCACTTTTTCATCATCTATAATAGTTGACTTTAAGTGACCTACCTGATTGTCTAAAGACTTAATAACATTAACATATTCTTTCTGTTTATTAAGATAGAAAAGTGCATCATCATAGTTTTTCTTATTAGTCTGATTCTCTAATCTCAAATTCTTAAGCTCAAGTCTAAGTTTAGGACAGGTTTCACAAGTAACAGGTATCTCATTAAGCTTAGAAATAACACATTCAAGTCTATCAATTTCCTGTTCAAAGTCAATGCATTTAGGAAAAGTAGAAACTGAATCATTACATACCTTATCATTACCGAACGTGTGAGCCATGAATGCGTAGTCATTTCTCCCAACCCGTGAATCCGCATCTGATTTTGACTCAGACTCTGAGCTTGTACTATCTGAGTAATCAGCATTATAACCTCCTTTGCCCTCAACTTTATCAGAACTATCTGAACTCTGAACCGTAACTATCTTCTCATCACCACTCTTCAAATCACCGTTGAGCAAGTGCGCTATTTCTTTTCTAAAATAGGTACCCACATGACAACTCATTCTAGAGGATTCACCATCATCAGAGAAGAATCAGTAGTAAACTCAAGATCTGACAAGTCCTTAGCTTTGCGAAACTTATCATACAGCTGATCTTTAATTCTCTTCCTAAAGCACATTTTCATTACCTCTTCTGCCCTTTTCAATCTAGCGTCACATTTTCACACATAGCATGTGCAGTTAGGATTATCCTTACCTATACAACCTGCATTTCTTCTTACGATCCTCTCTTCCTCAATCTCAGCTTCACTTTTACCTACAAACATAACATTTGCTTTCTCTGTCTCAACCGAAATAGACCAATCACACACCTCATATGCATAAGTAGTAGTCAATGCTTTAGATTGACGAGAAGCAGAAGCCTCTTTCTCTACAATCACATACTTTGGAGTAACTTCAATGGTTGTAGTGTGGAAAGGATTATGAAAACCGGGCTTGGGTGGTCTTGTACATGTCCTCTTATAATGACAAACTTCATCACAATTGTGGCACCTAACCTTTGACATATCAAAACCAAACTTCGAGTTAAAATTTAAGCTCAACGTCCTTTGCCCTGTTCTCTTCAAATACTTTCTAGCATGTCTCACAATACTACCCATACCATAAAGAATATCCATCCTTTCAATCTCATCCTCATCAATTTGATCGTAGTCTTCATTTTCAAGATGACCATTAACTATTTGACCACTAATCATGTCGTTGTACGAATTGACAATGATAGCTTCCAGTGCTATATCCTCCTGAATCGACTCTATAGACCTCCTTTTGATATTCTCAGTTTGAAACACTGGTGTCTGAGTCTGTTGAATCGGAGAAGACTCAATCATCTTGACTGTAGAATTTTGAGCTTGAGATTTGGCATTGAAATAACCAAACATTGACGGTGGTGCTGATATCTGTGAAGCATTTGTTGAGATGTATGTTGTCTGTAATGGAGCATGAACTCCAGAAGATGACCCGATTGTGGAAGCAGCAGCTACAGTATCAAGTCTCTTTCTCCTTGCCTCAACCTGAATGTCCTTTTCCATCAACTTAGATGTAAAGGCTGTTAAAGTTAACGTACGGCCTGATGCAATGTACCTATTCTGAATATTTTCAATCTTGTGATCCCATTTTTTAGGACGACCATCTTTCAAAACCCTGACTGCCTTATCATCAGGCACCTCAATCCCATAATCTGCCATCTCAGCAACCGGTAGACGATATCTTTCCAAATTTTGTCCAAGAGATTCTGATGGAAGAGCTGCAAACACTCTCCATTCATCCTTCAAAACCTTACCCTTAGTGGCACGATAAGTAGCAGTACCCTCTATTGCTGATTGAAGAGCCAGCCAAATAGTGTACGAAGTCTTGTTTCGGTTTTTAAACTGTTGAAAAATCTCTTTAGACAAAGCTTGTGTGAGCTGTGCGTAACACCTACACTCTAGATTATACTGTTCACGCTCTGTAGGACTGAACTGTGTAGTTTCTTTAGGTTCACCGTCTGCTGTGTTTGGCCACACATATTCATTCTCAATAAACTCCTATAGTCTAGATTCTATACCATTCAAGTAGATTGTAAACCTGGTTTTCCAGTCCAAAAAGTCTTTAAGATTTTCAAGTTTAGGGACCTTATTAGCAGATCCAGACTCACTTTCGTTAAGTAACAATTTTTATAGTCCAGGAGCAATTAACAAAGCACTGTATTCGTTTGTTACTTGTTCATTAGTGTCTGACATATTGGTTAATTAAGTGTGAATAAAAGATTAAATCAGTTTCTGATTATAGACACACGGTCGACTGTCTTAGACATAAGATCGACTGTCTTAGACACACGGTCGAGTGTATGAGTCACACGGTTGAGTGTATGAGTCACACGGTCAGTTTTCTGACAAAAATTGGGCAGCACTTCGTTACACACTAAACCTTTGGTATTACAACTCACACGGCCGACTGTCTCACTCACACGGTCGATTGACTTACTCACACGGTCGATTAAGTGACTCACTCGGTTGATTGATGGACCCACATGGCCAATTTTCAAGACTCACACGGCCGAGTGTGTTCTTGATGGAAACATGTCGACTTTTAGGGTTTTCTAGACAAAAATCGATTTTTCGATCGATTTTCAATGAAAAAGACAAAACCAAAATGTAGAACACGATTATAATGACACCAGTAACACGTTTTGACAAAGAAAACACAAACTATAATGTAGAAATGAAGATTAATCATGCAACACCAAAATAACACCAAAAACCTCATTTTTTGACCCAAAAACGAATTTTGATCAAGCAAACAAGAGACTCCAGCTCTGATACCACTTTGTAGACGAATATTGACTGATCTTAGGTCTCTTGCAATCAATACTAGAGGCGAAAAACACTAGAATTGAGTAATACCGAGATATGGGTCGAATCGAGATCGATTTGATCAAACCTAGAGTGTAAACTAGATTAGATTGACGCCTAAACAAGTTATTTTGGTGGTATATGGTGATAGGGATCGAAAGGGATGAAAATCAGTCGACTAGGGTTAATGGGATGTGTAACCTCACAAAGGAGGTTTTAACCCGTATATATACTGCATGACAGACACAGTCGGTCGACCGAGTCACTCAGTCGGTCAACTGAGTGACACAGTCGGTCGACTGAATCACTCAGTCGGTCGACTGAGTCACACAGTTGGTCGAGTGTGTGAACACACTCGGTCGATTGTGTATGCAGTTTAATATATTGATTGTTTAAATAATTAAGCACACACAATCACAAATGTAATCAATAGTCACATGTAAACGTTATTGCATAACCGAATGTATTAAACGACAAATTAATCTATGGCTGGGGATTCATGCACCAACACATATATCTTAATCCCACTCATAGACGTCGAGGCAAGCCTGTTATTGAGTTATTTGTGTGATGACCCAGAAATTTCCGACCAAATTTAAACTTTAATCTTTATATGATTCCGACACGATAAGCAAAGTCTGTAATGTTGAGTCTTGAAAATTTTGAAAATTTTATTCATGTAATCAATTACCCTTTGACTATGCTCAATGATTCACGAACATTTATGTGTATATTCATATGTATATATAATATATACTTATTAACTGAAAACGTTAACAAAGTATTAGATATATAATACTTTACATGAACGTTTTTGTTGCAATGTAAGTTTATTATAGTTATCGACGAGATTAAAAGATAATATCAAATGATTGATTTATCAGATACATTGTATGGTTATGAGTCTATGCTACGAGGCCCACGTTGATTTGAGAAATCGTTCCTTTTTTAACGGTATTCGGAATAAAGGGTAAAGTAATTTTCAAGTAAGAACAAATCTGTCAATTGACGAAGGTTAGACAAAATTTAGTGGAGAATTGAATTTCACAATACTTGATTGATCTATTTTCAAACGTACGAAAACGTTTTCTGATATAATAGAACTTGATTATTAAAATGTCTTTGTTTAAATAATGTAAGTTGGAATATTGGTGTTTAAATATATAGATAACTTGCAACGGGTATTTAAAATGTTTTTATATATATTAGATATATTTGATTTCAAATTAATTAAGTAAACGATGGTAACACTTGTTTATTCGATTTGATTGATATTAAGATATATAATTTAGAAAGTTTGAGGAAATTAAAATAAACAAGGGCGCATAAATGAATTATATCAAATTAAGTTTTAAAGTGTAAACGTTACGTGTTATAATATTTTCTAAACGAATTTAAAATGAGGTTTGAAATATAATTAGTTTTGAAAAGCTAAATACTATATTATTAGATAAATATTTCAAACATATATATCATGTATAAATTTATGATTATATATATATATATATATATATATATATATATATATATATATATATATATATTAACTTAGTCATAAAATGTTTTGATTAAAACTAATATTATTAAATATGCTTTGATAAATAACGAGACGTTGATTAAAAGAAGTAAATGACCAAAAAACTCATATGAATAAGTTATATTTTGAGTGGGATAGTTTTCATTGATTTGAGTCTTGTTATTCATAAGTGATAATGCTAAAAACGAACATATATTTCATAGCATTATCCCTCAAGAAAGACAAGCTTTTAGTTGCAATTGTTCTATTTACAAGTGATATTCGTTTAAATAATAAAAGGTGAAGACAAAAGACAGATTCGACGAATTGAAGACGCAAACGACCAAAAAGCTCAAAAGTACAAAGTACAATCAAGTAGTTCCAATATTTGATAAGAAACGTCTCAAAATTACAAGAGTACAAGACGCGAAACGCAAAATACAAGATATTAAATTGTACGCAAGGACGTTCGAAAATCCGGAACCGGGACCAAAGTCAACTCTCAACGCTCGACGCAACGGACTAAAAATTACAAGTCAACTATGCACACGAATATAATATAATATTTAAATAATTCTTAAAATTATTTATATATTATATATATTATTATAAACTATCGGCAAGCAAAGAAACAAAGTCTTGTGAGCTGGAAAAAGTGGCCATGCGATCGCATGGCCTGGAAGGCAAAAAGCCATGCGATCGCATGGCAGTAGGTGTGAGGCCACATCTATAAATTTCGCAGTTTTTGAGCAAATAAAACACATCTTTTTCTTCTCTCTCTCATACGTAAACATATATATATATATATATATATATATATATATATATATATATATATATATATATATATATATATATTATAATTTTAATTTTAATTTTAATTTTAATTCTAATAATAAGGGTATGTTAGCGAATGTTGTAAGGGTGTAAGTCGAAATTCTGTCCGTGTAACGCTACGCTATTTTTAATCACTATAAGTTATGGTTAATGTTATTTTTAATTTAATATCTCGTAGCTAAGTTATTATTATGCTTATTTAATGCTAAAGTAATCGTGATGTTGGACTAAATATTAAAATTGGGTAATTGGGCTTTGTACCATAATTGGGGTTTGGACAAAAGAACGACACTTGTGGAAATTAGACTATGGGCTATTAATGGGCTTTATATTTGTTTAACCAAATGATAGTTTGTTAATTTTAATATAAAGATTTACAATTGGACGTACCTATAAATAACCATATACACTCGATCGGACACGATGGGCGGGATATTTATATGTACGAATAATTGTTCATTTAACTGGACACGGGAATGGATTAATAGTTAATAGACTTATTAAAACAGGGGTGAAATTATGAACAAGGACACTTGGCGTAATTGTTAACAAAGTATTAAAACCTTGGGTTACACGCAGTCGATATCCTGGTGTAATTATTAAACAAAGTATTAAGACCTTGTTACAGTTTAAGTCCCCAATTAGTTGGAATATTTGACTTCGGATATAAGGATAATTTGACGAGGACACTCGCACTTTATATTTATGATTGATGGACTGTTATGGGCAAAAACCAGACGGACATATTGAATAATCCAGGATAAAGGACAATTAACCCATGGGAATAAAACTAAAAATCAACACGTCAAACATCATGATTACGGAAGTTTAAATAAGCATAATTTATATATTTCATATTTAATTGCACTTTTAATTATCGCACTTTTATTTATTGTCATTTTATTTAATTGCACTTTTATTTATCGTTATCTTTAATTATCGCAATTTTATTTTATCGCACTTTTATTTATCGCAATTTCATTATCGTTATTTACTTTACGCTTAAAATTAAGTTATAATTATTTTTAATATTTTACATTAGGTTTTAACTGCGACTAAAGTTTTAAAATCGACAAACCGGTCATTAAACGGTAAAAACCCCCTTTTTATAATAATAATATTACTTATATATTTTTGTATTTTTACAAATATAGTTTTAAAAAATATATATATAGCGTTAAGCTTGTTTAAAAGTCTCCCTGTGGAACGAACCGGACTTACTAAAAACTACACTACTGTACGATTAGGTACACTGCCTACAAGTGTTGTAGCAAGGTTTAGGTATATCCATTCTATAAATAAATAAATCACTTGTGTAAAATTGTATCGTATTTAATAGTATTTCCTTGTAAAAAATAATACTATTTCCTAGTACACCTCGCACACATCAAGTATTTTTGGCGCCGCTACCGGGGAAGTTCTTGTTTAAACGCCAGAAGCGCAACGCTATATAAAAAAAAACAAAATTTAAGTAGTTTTAAGAGTTTGTTAAATATATAAGTTCTATAAAGTTTCTTTATCTTTATTTTATAAAAATATAAGTTTTATTTAATTTATATAAATATATTATATAAATATCTAAATCAGAAAACAGAAAATAAAAAAAACTAAACACTCGAGGCCCGTACTGTAGCCGCCCAAAGCCTGGCCCGAAATCTTTATCCATGCGATCGCATGGATTTTTAACGTGAGGACCATGCGATCGCATGGCCCTGTCTGACACGCCACAGTTTTACCCTAATTCGGCAATCATTACGTAATTATTATTATTATTATTTATTAAAACCCTAATTAGGTTTGTTTATTTAATTAATTAGTTTAGTTTTATTATTTATTTTGTATATTTAGTTTAATTAGTTTTAATAAATTATAAAATTAATAGTTTTATAAAATAAATAATATAAAAATAACATTTTTATAAAAATTGTACTTTTACAACTTTAAGTTTATTTTTATATTTTTGTTTCTTTTTATTTGTTTTAGCGTAATATTTGTATTTTTCACTCGTATTTAATTCTAAGTTATAGTTTTTGCCATAGTTATTTTTATTTCTAGATTTTTAGAATTTGCCGTAAAATTCCTTAAGTGCTTTTTCTTTAGACTAAGATTTAGGTGCTTTAGAATTTTGCGACGCCGTTTTTATATTTTAGTACCTTTTTAAATTATTGCCATTTGGGATATAGTTTTTCTTTTAAGCTTTAATATCTTTAGACGCAACTTTTAATTCTCAGTTTTTAGACTTTTTCGACGCGCTACTTTCTTTTTATTTTTCGACCTTTTATTTTTCGACATTTTTCGACGCGCAATCTTTTTCTTTCTTATTTCTCGACGCTCTAGTTTATAGGACATAGAATTTTTTTCTATTTCTTCTCTAAAATTTCAAAACGAAAAATTATTTTAAGTGGTTAAATTGATAGACATCCATTTTCTGGTTCGTAGTAATAGTTGGATTTGTACGTGGACCGGGTTATTGGAGCCAAACAGTACTCAATTATATTGAGACCAAACGAATCATGCCCCTCTGCTGCATCTTTTGGCTATTCGAAACGTGGGCAAAATCAGAAAAGTCTATTAATTTGATAACTTATATAATTTTTCTTATTTTTATAACTAATAGGATATTCAGTGAATGCACCGAGCAAAACGTTCACCACCTTTTGTACGTTCACCACCTGTAACTCGATCAAGACATCTAGCAAATATTGTCGCCGTTGATTTTTCTTTAGAATCGTCATCTAGTCAACCAAGTACTCCAATTCAAATTTCCGGTAATCCATTTTTTTGAACCCGACCTCACAATTGAGAATCCGGAGAATATTCAGGGACAATTCAGAGATCCTGAACCATTAATCTTTCCTCCGGAACCACCAATCATTCAAACGGAGATTGTCGAGGAACCAACCATTAAATCAGAATCCTCTAGTGATTCAGATTCAACAAATTCAATCATGGAGAATCTGGAATCTCTAAGTATGGAAGACCGAATGAGAGCTAAACGCACTGGCCAAGGTCACGCAATTACTCAACCAGACATTAATGCGCCAGATTATGAAATCAAAGGACAAATCCTACACATGGTAACTAATCAATGCCAATTTAGTGGTGCGCCAAAGGAAGATCCAAATGAACATCTTCGTACCTTTAATAGGATCTGTACTCTATTTAAAATAAGAGAAGTGGAGGATGAACAGATATATCTCATGTTATTTCTCTGGACTTTAAAGGGAGAAGCCAAAGATTGATTAGAATCGTTACCTGAAGGGGCGATTGATACATGGGACGTTTTAGTTGAAAAATTTCTTAAACAATTCTTTCCGGCATCTAAAGACGTGAGACTTCAAGGAGAAATAGTCACGTTCACGCAAAAGCCAAATGAAACTTTATATGAGGCTTGGACCAGATTTGGAAAATTATTGAGAGGATGCCCGCAACATGGTTTAGATACCTGTCAAATAGTACAAATATTCTACCAAGGATGCGACATCACTACAAGAAAAGACATCGATATAGCAGCTGGTGGTTCTATTATGAAGAAAACCGCAATTGACGCTTATAAAATTATTGATAACACTGCTTCCCACTCACATGAGTGGCACCAAGAAAAAGATATCGTTAGATCATCTAAAGCAGCTAGAGCCGATTCTAGCCATGATTTTGATTCCATTTCTGCAAAGATAGATGCTTTCGAGAGATGAATGGAAAAGATGACTAAAGATATCCACTCAATAAGAATTAGTTGTGAGCAGTGTGGAGGACCACATTTGACAAAAGATTGTCTCAGTATTGAACTAACAATGGAACAAAGAGAGAATGTTTCATACATAAACCAAAGGCCTGAAAATAATTATCAGAATAATTATTAACCGCTAAGACCAATCTACAATCAAAATCAGAATTATAACCGAAATATTCCATACAACAACCAACAAGGTCCTAGCAATCAACAAGTATCCAACAATACTTACAATCAGCAAAGACCTAATTTTCAAAATAAACCACCACAAACCGATGATAAAAAGCCAAATTTAGAAGACATGATGTCAAAGCTAGTTGAATCTCAAACTCAGTTTTTCACATCTCAGAAACAAACCAATGAACAAAATGCTCAAGCATTTAGAAATCAACAAGCTTCTATTCAAAATTTAGAACAAGAAGCGAGCAACCTAGCAAGGTTAATAGGTGAAAGAAAACCGGGAAGTTTACCTAGTGATACAAATGCTAACCCTCGAAATGAAACAGCTAAAGCCATTACCACAAGAAGTGGTATTACACTTAAACCACCTGAAATACCTGTAATTTCTGATGAAGCTATTCCTACTCCACAAGAACCACAATCTGATCAAGATAAGGAAAAAGAACCGGTAGTTGAAAAGGTTAATGAAGATAACACAGTTAAGGCTAAACCTTATGTTAAACCATACCAACCACCACTTCCTTAGCAGCGTAAAATGAGAAAAGAGAGACTTGAAGCCGAGCAATCCAAATTTTTGGATATGTTTAAACAAATAAATGTCAATCTTCCTTTCATTGATGTGATTTCAGGAATGCCTAGATATGCCAAATTCTTGAAAGATCTGATCACAAATAGAAAGAAAATGGAAGAACTCTCGGCTGTTACTATGAATGCTAATTGTTCTGCAGTGCTGTTGAATAAGATACCAGAAAAATTATCTGATCCAGGAAGTTTCACAATTCCATGTTTTCTGGGTAGTCTTAGTTCAATAGAAGCATTGGCAGACTTAGGTGCTAGTATAAATTTAATGTCGTATTCACTATACGCTAAACTAGACCTTGGAGAATTGAAACCAACACGAATAAGCATACAACTAGTCGATCGATCAGTAAAATATCCTAGAGGGATAAAGGAAAACATGCTAGTTAAAGTTGGTACTTTAGTATTTCCAGTAGATTTTGTTATTCTGGACATGGAAGAAGATTCTCGAGTTCCTCTCATATTAGGAAGACCATTCATAAACACGGCTAAAGCAATAATAGACGTGTTTGGTAAGAAACTGACCCTAAGTATAGAGGACGAGAGTGTTACCTTTTCAGTTGATAGAGCCATGCAACAACCGCAATCTGCAGATGATACATGCTATTATATTCAAACTATAGATTCACATGCAGAATTGTTAGAAGAATTTCCAGAATTACAAGGAACAGGAGAATGTTCTTTAGGAGAAGGAACTGAACCAATTGATGAAACTGAAATGATAGCTACACTTATGGCTAATGGATATGAACCAACAACAGAAGAAATTCAAATGCTAAAAGAGGAAGACAGATATCGATATAAATCATCGATAGAATAACCACCGGCATTAGAGTTAAAGCCACTTCCAAACCATTTGGAATACGCTTATTTACATGGTGAATCTGAATTACCTGTAATAATATCGTCTTCTCTTACTGAAAATGAAAAATCTCAACTCATTTCTGTGCTAAAAGCTCATAAACCAGCTATTGCATGGAAGATTCATGATATTAAAGGAATAAGTCCTTCGTATTGCACACATAAAATCCTTATGGAAGAAGGTCATAAAATGTATGTGCAACGCCAACGAAGACTAAATCCTAATATGCAAGATGTTGTTAAGAAAGAAATTATTAAACTGCTAGATGCAGGTTTAATTTATCCAATCTCTGACAGTCCATGGGTAAGCCCAGTTCAATACGTACCTAAGAAGGGTGGCATGACTGTCATCACAAATGAGAAAAATGAGCTTATTCCTACTAGGACTGTAACAGGATGGCGTGTTTGTATTGATTATAGAAAATTAAATGACGCCACCAGAAAAGATCACTTTCCTTTACCTTTTATTGATCAAATGTTGGAAAGATTAGCCGGAAATAGTTACTATTGTTTTCTTGATGGTTTTTCCGGATATTTTCAAATTCCAATAGCACCCGAGGACCAAGAGAAAACCACGTTCACGTGCCCTTATGGTACTTTTGCTTACAAACGCATGCCATTTGGACTTTGCAACGCCCCTGCAACCTTTCAAAGGTGCATGATGGCAATTTTTCACGACATGATAGAAGAATGCATGGAAGTTTTCATGGATGACTTTTCAGTCTTCGGTGATACTTTTGAATCATGTCTAGTTAATCTTGAACGAATGCTTATTAGATGCGAACAATCAAATCTAGTACTTAATTGGGAGAAATGCCATTTCATGGTTAAAGAAGGCATCGTTTTTGGTCATAAAATTTCAAAGGAAGGAATTGAAGTGGATAGAGCTAAAGTAGATGTAATTGCTAAACTTTCACATCCCACCAATGTTAGAGGTGTTAGGAGTTTTCTAGGGCATGCCGGTTTTTACCGACGTTTCATAAAAGATTTTTCTAAAATTGCCACTCCTATGAATAAACTCCTAGAAAAGGATGCTCCATTCATATTTTCAGATGAATGCATAAAATCTTTTAATATTCTTAAAGAGAAACTCACTAATGCGCCAATCATGATAACTTCAAATTGGAATCTACCGTTTGAACTTATGTGCGATGCAAGTGATTTTGCAATGGGAGCCGTTTTAGGACAAAGGATTGAAAAACGATTTCAACCTATTTATTATGCTAGTAAGACGTTACATGGAGCACAAATGAATTACACAACTACTAAAAAAGAACTCCTTGCTATTGTCTTTGCTTTTGATAAATTTCGATCATATCTCGTTCTAGCTAAAACAGTGGTCTATACCGACCATTCTGCTCTTAGATACCTATTTTCGAAACAAGATGCCAAACCAAGATTAATCCGTTGGATCTTACTCTTACAAGAGTTCGATATTGAAATCCGAGATAAAAAGGGAGCATAAAATCTCGCAGCTGATCATCTTTCTCGTCTTGAAAATCCTGAATTAGAAGTTCTAAATGAATCGGCCATACAAGACAACTTTCCTGATGAATATCTATTGAAGATAGATTATAATGAAATTCCATGGTTTGCAGATTATGCAAACTACTTAGTATGTAGATTCCTTAAAAAAGGATTATCGTACCAAAAATGAAAGAAATTCTTTAGTGATATAAAACACTATTTCTGGGAAGATCCACATTTGTTTAAAAGTTGTCCCGATGGAATAATACGCCGATGTGTATTCGGAGATGAAGCTAGTCAAATCTTAAACCATTGTCACACAGGACCAACAGGAGGGCATTATGGGCCTCAACTCACAGCAAGAAAAGTTTACGATGCTGGATTCTATTGGCCTACAATTTTCAAAGACGCACACATTCTTTGCAAATCCTGTGATGCTTGTCAAAGGGCCGAAAAAATAAGTCAACGTGATGAAATGCCACAAAATGTCATTCAAGTATGTGAAGTATTTGACATTTGGGGTATTGACTTTATGGGTCCATTTCCAAAATCTCATAATAATCTCTACATTCACGTTGCCATTGATTATGTATCTAAATGGGCGGAAGCACAAGCTCTCCCAACTAACGATGCACGAGTTGTAGTCAACTTTTTAAAACGTCTTTTTGCAAGGTTTGGAACACCGAAAGCTTTAATAAGTGATCGGGGTACTCATTTTTGTAATAATCAACTTGAGAAAGTTCTCAAAAGATATGGAGTAACTCATAAAATCTCCACTGCTTATCATCCACAGACAAGTGGACAAGTTGAAAATACCAACCGAGCATTAAAACGTATTCTAGAGAAAACCGTAGGATCACATCCGAAGGAATGGTCCATGAAATTGGAGGATGCACTCTGGGCTTTTAGAACAGCCTACAAAACTCCAATTGGAACCACACCTTTTAAACTCGTTTATGGAAAAGCATGTCATCTTCCAGTAGAAATTGAACACAAAGCATTTTGGGCTTTGAAGACATGTAATCTTGATTTACAGGAAGCTGGACGTCTACGATTAAGTCAACTAAACGAATTAGAAGAATTAAGACATGAAGCATATGAAAATTCGTTAATCTATAAGGAAAGAATGAAGAAATGGCATGATAAAAGAATCAGAAGTTCAAAAGAATTTAAAGAATGAGACAGAGTTCTTCTTTTCAATTCACGATTCAAGCTATTTCCTGGAAAATTGAAATCAAGATGGTCTGGACCATTTATAGTCAAAAGAGTTTTCCCATACGGAACAGTAGAATTAATAAATTCAAATGGGATTGAATTTAAGGTTAATGGTCACAGAGTTAAACATTACATAGATAGTCCGATGGAAGTTGACAACGAAGTTAATCACAATTTCAACACCACATCTAACTAAGTGTAGGGAGAATCAAGTTTTTAAAGGATAATATGTATTTCTGTTAGAGTTAGATGTTCTGTTTTCGTGTAGTTTTCGAGAATGGAATCCGAATGGTCTTTCCCTAGCAGACCCTAAAGAACTAGTCTTCTCCCCCCATTCTGAATTTTTATTTTTTTAGGTTTTACGAGATGAAGACTTCCTGTGAATTAAACCATGGTCTAATGCTACACGCTTTAATCACTAAACGAAATAATGACACCCTTCCAAGTAAAATAGTATCATTAATCAGAGGTAAATTGGACGGAGTAAGAAAAGAATCCAGGAACGAAAATAATAAGCTACAGTTTGGTAAAGGAAAATCAAAATCCGCAGCAAAAAGAAGAGCACGACACCTTGAAAGATGTCACAAATGCAGAAAATGGTCACACGAAGGTAAATGTTCAAATAATCAAACATATTCCAATACCGAATTCGTTACTTTATGCAGAGATGGACTGTTCATATGTTTCGAAGAAAAAACATTGAATGCTCGAGGTTACGCCTATGTAGCTATGGAAAACCAATTAGTCCGACTATCTTATGAGTGGGCTAAAGCAGGTCACTAAGAATTCTATTTCACAGGTAAATATGTACAGTTTTTATTTTTATTTTTATTGCTTTGAACCTTTTGATAATAAACGCTAAATCGTTCGCTATAAAGTATTAATTTGGTATTCAATAAAATTAGATTTTGCGACCGAAATTATTGATATCATATAAAAATTTATTACATCACTGCGAAATTTACCGTTTATTCTTAAGGTATAAATATCTTTAATCAATCAACCCAAAATATTTCAAAAATTCGTCAGGAGTAAAACTAGGTAATATAGCCGAAATTACTTTACCGAAAAGAGGGGTGTATATTTTTGATAATATTTGATTGATTAAAGTGGGATAAAAGACCAAAAAGATTTTTAATTTTATTTTTACTTTGTTTTTAAAATTAATATTAAAATATTATTGTAAACTTTTTAAAATCAATATATTTAAGTTTGTAAATATTTGAAAAATTAATATTTTTAATATAAGTTTGTATGTATAAAAACAAAAATATAATATAAATTTGGTGTGAATTTTTAATTTTAATAATATGAATTTTTAATTTTATGCATTTTAAATTTATGTTTTGTGTGAATTTAAAAACAAAAATTTACTTTATTTCGCTAAGTTAAAAATATGATTTTTAAAATTCGTCGTAAGTTGAAGACTAGGTCGTTGAACCGAAATTGCTTTACCCGAGTGAGGGAAGAAAACTTTTATTATCATTATTTTTAATCTTATTGAACTAAAGTATGCCAAAAACATTTAAAAAACCCAAAAATCTTTACTTTTAAAACTGCGCTTAAAATTGACAAATTTTAAAATTTTGTCGAGGGACGGACTAGGACAACGATCCGAAACGCCCTCACTCCTAAAAAGAAACAAAATTTTAATTTTTAATTAATTATATGTTTTATTAGTGTAAGGTTTTTATAAAAAAAAAAAAAAAGTGAAAAGTCACTGTACCCGGACTCCATGCGATCGCATGGAGTTTGGCCTTTGGTGCCATGCGATCGCATGGGGATAAAATTCAGGCCAGATTGATAAAACCCAGCGAGCTGCTCTGCTCTCTCCACAATACACACACACATACACGAAAATCTCTCAAATCCTCACCAAATTTCACCATTTTTCACCGTAATTCGTCAAATTTCTTGCTCTAATCATGCCTAGGTTCGGATTCTTCAACAAAAAGGTAAAAATTACACCCCTAAAATCAAAAATTTCCTAGTTTTTGTGATAATTACCAATATTTTACCTAATGCAATTTTGTTAGTTTATAGTGTAATTAGTGTTAAATTGTTAGTATTTTATGCATGTATAACCTAGATTGATGCTATTTAACATGATTTGAAGCCAAAAACTTCAAAATTTTTAGGAATCTAGGGTTTGTGTTCTTGAGCAATTTGGGGCTTTTTGATATAAATAGGTTATGGCCGATTTTTGTCATGAATTATTGCTAAATTAAGTAGTGTAACATGTTTAGGTAGCTAAATGATCCAAACATTGATCCTAAACATGATTTTTGGAGATTAAAGTAGACTTTTTAAGTCTAAAATTCATGAACTTGAATAATTTGATATAATTGCCATTAGAGACTTGTTTAATTGCTAGTAAAGGTTGTTTTGACATGTTATTTGAGTTAAATGTTTATGAACTTTGTATACATTTTCATATGAGCTTATTTGAAAAAGTGTAGAATTGTAAAAAAAAATGTGAAATTGTGTATAAGTTTAAATTTGATTGAACATGTTATTGTGGTTAATTTAAGTTGTTATTTTGCTAACACTAATGCATATTTGGATGCACAAATTTTGTGTTTGATGTGTTTTGCAGAAAACTGATACTGCTGATGCTTCATCGTCATCTAGACAACCACAACAAGAACCTGAACCAGAATATGAACCGCAATACGAGCAAGAACCCGAACAAGAACCACAACAGGAACAATAACATCAACCTGACCAATATGTACCTTATTATGATCCGCTACAGTTTGCTAATGAATTCATAGTAATTCCGATGCATCCACCAGTAGGATACCCAACGATTCATGAACATACATTGCATCCTAATCTGAGATTCGATAGAAGCTGGAGAGATTACCCGACATATCAAAGTAATAAATTCAAATTAGTAACGAAAGATGTAGAGGTGCCTAGGGTAATTGATTGGAATCCTTTGGAAAGGGTCCAACTTGCTGACCGTGTTAGGGAGCATTTGATCCAAAGGTATGGCAGTTCTTCTTTTACTGATTGGAAACGCTTATTCACCTTTCGTAGACCTGTATATAAGGATTGGTGTGTTGAGCTGATGAGTACTATAGCATTAAATGTAGATGTAGATAGATTAGATGATAGAAGTTTTCTTAGATTTATTCTTGGCCGTAGGATGTACAGAATGTCCATGCTGGACATGGCCAGGGCTTTGTAGATATATATGCCCGCTGAATTACTACTACCTGATTGTATGAATTTGATTTATCGTGGTGAAAGGGTAGATAGGAATTTTGATGCGAACGCCGTGTGGAGGCGTATGTCCGATTATAATGTTTTTGGGCGGGGAGGAACACATACCTACTTACATATTAACAGAGCCGAGCTTCGTATAATTCATAGATTTTTGGCTAACTCGATTACACGGAGAGGTCACAACAAGGAAAAATTGACCTTACATCATTTATTTTACTTAAAGTGTATTCGAGACCCAAGAGTCTTTGTTAATATCCCCTACTGTGTTGGTTTTTATTTATCTAAGATGGTTGAAGGAATACAGGAAGGGGGGATAATTGGAGGAGGTATTTTTGTTACTCTCATTGGAGAGTATTTAGGTGTAGATAAGGACCAAAGGGGTCCACTTTTGGAATGTAGGGAACAGGTTGAGCTTTTAGGATTGAGGGTTTATGCGGGTGTTAAGGTATTAAAGAGTAGACGCAACCAGGCAATACCCTATGAAGGTAGTCATCCTCAGGTAGAGAGAGGCTTAGACGAGGAAATGGAGGAAGCGGATGACATTAGGGATGTCATTCGGGAGGCTATGACTGATGTCTACCAGCGTGTAGAGGAGGTAGATATGACAAACGCGGAGAGATTTCGTTGGATGGAGCAGTGGCAAGCTCGGAATGATTACGAGCATTCCAGGCAACGACAGCATGATAGATGGGACTATCATCAGCGTCAGATTATGAGCCGGCTGTCACCTCAGGATCACTACGTTCCGACCCGACCCGCTTACTATCCTCAACACCAGCCCGAGATGAGACCACCATATACTCTCTACGACCCTAACCAGGCCTACCAGTACACCTATCACCAACCATGGAACCCAGACGACGACATGAACTGGAACCCCTATCCAGATTGATTTAGTTCCGGTTGGTGATTTCTATGATTTTTCATCTTTTTATTATTTTTATTTATTTATGTTTAAACATATGATATTGTGATACATTAATGTATTGTTTAATATTTTTATTATTTTGTACTAATATTTCATATTTGATTTGAAAGTGGGATTTAAAGTCCCATTTCAAATTACCATGCATGTTTATATTTGTATTGTATGTATTTTATTTCATGTACACAACAGGGTAAAACAGCGCATTTTCAAATACTGGCATTAAGTTCAGCAAAAGCTACTAATTTTGACGACAAAATGAAAAATAAATGTGATGTAACAACAATACGGAATGAACAAATGATGTGCATCATTTATCATTCAACAAACAAACGCCAATATGTTTGGAAACTTTGGTAAAATTTAATCATTTTTCTACGCTAATCACCCTCAATAATTTAAATTGTTACTGATTTCTTGCAAATGAGGGCATTGCAAGATCTTAAGTGTGGGAAGGGGTTAAATTCTTTCGGATTTTTAAAATTTTAAATTTAAACACTTGGTTACCATTAGAAATACTAGTAACGCAGTAGTTGTATTAGAATCTAGTGCTCTCTGATAATAAAGAACGGCCCTAGTCTTATATACTGACTACCCAGTTCTAGTAAAATTTTTCAAAATTTTCAATTAAATGAACTCAAAATCATGTTTATACATATTTATGAACGATAAAACTAGGTGTTAACACCGAAATTATTGTTACCTCGGAAAGGACATAAATTGAGAAACAAACCAAAATGTTAGAATTCATTTAAAATGGAATAGAGGACAATAAAAAGGAAAATAAAAGCCAAGTGTGAGAAAATTTACCAAGTTATTTAAAACATATATCACATATTTTTGTATAAATAACTGAAGATACTTTTGCTTTGGACTAATCTAAACAGTTTTACCCAATTTAATGTAATATATTTGAAAGAAAGATGGATCTACATGATGAATCAATTCCATCATTAAAAGGAAGTAAAGTCTTCCGAAAAAGAAACGCGCTTCTTGATTTAGGTCAAGAAGTTGTCATCCAGACCAGCTGTAGGTTGACGAAAATTCTAGAAAAGTCATCTCTAAAATCAGCAGGAAATCCACGGACCTCAGCATCAAACAGGGTCACCAAGTGGTCAGACTTATCTTAACCATGAGAGGATCTGTCTCATAAAATGGGGAGGGCGCCGTGCAAATTAGCTTGATAAGACTAATGAATCAGATCCCCAGAAAGGATAATCTCCTTAAAGATCAAAAATCAGCTTTTAAGCCTGATATTACTCAATCCTAGAGATTGATCTTAAAGATTGAGAATTACAAACTCATGGAATTCGATGATATCTAAACTCAAGCTTGAACGAGAAAATATTTTGATCAAAATTACAAACCGATTTGTTTTCTTAAAACCCATTTTTAATGCATTCATTACCATTGAATGTAAAATCCTAGGGATTCACCTAGAATTCATTAGGTCACCTGAATCAAATCGGGTGTCAACCGTAAGAACGGTGGTTGCATAGCATGGTCAACGACAGGACCTTGTACCAGACCGAAAAATTATAAGGGTGAGCTTTACTATTGCTCCTACCAAGGATAGTAATTGCATCCGACATGTTATAGACCATAATTAAAAGCATGTCAGGGGACATTGCCTTAACAGTTGCTTGTTCAACGCTTTCCTTTACAACCGGACGGTAATTTACCAAAAGGTAATATAAGGAACAAGTATATTGGACGTGTTGCTTTTCCAATACAAGGTTAGCAAGTGGGTGACACAAAACCACAAGTTTTGAGCTAAAATTTTCAAATCTGAAACCCACCAAACCCACAAAAACAATTTGCAAACACCGGTGAAGGGTTATTCCGGAAAACTTATCTAGGGTAAAAGCTAGAATGAATTTTCAAAAGATCAAATGTTTTCATAAAGATTCAATTTCTTTAAGGATCTAAATTTTATAGTCATGTGGGACTGTAAACCACATCGTTACTACCATTGTTTATACCGCCGTATAGAAATCACTGATGTACAAAGTGTGAAGAATAAAGAAGTGATTCTAGTATTTTTATTTCAAGACTATATTGCTTGAGGACAAGCAACGCTCAAGTGTGGGAATATTTGATAATGCTAAAAACGAACATATATTTCATAGCATTATCCCTCAAGAAAGACAAGCTTTTAGTTGCAATTGTTCTATTTACAAGTGATATTCATTTAAATAATAAAAGGTGAAGACAAAAGACAGATTCGACGAATTGAAGACGCAAACGACCAAAAAGCTCAAAGGTACAAAGTACAATCAAAGTAGTTCCAATTATTGATAACAAACGTCTCAAAATTACAAGAGTACAAGATGCGAAACGCAAAATACAAGATATTAAATTGTACGCAAGGACGTTCGAAAATCCAGAACCGGGACTAAAGTCAACTCTCAACGCTCGACGCAACGGACTAAAAATTACAAGTCAACTATGCACACGAATATAATATAATATTTAAATAATTCATAAAATTATTTATATATTATATATATTATTATAAATCGTCGGCAAGCAAAGAAACAAAGGCCTGGAAGGCAAAAAGCCATGTGATCGCATGGCAGTAGGTGTGAGGCCACATCTATAAATTTCACAGTTTTTGAGCAAATAAAACACATCTTTTTCTTCTCTCTCTCATACGTAAACACACACACACACACACACACATATATATATATATATATATATATATATATATATATATATATATATATATATATATATATATATATATATATATATATATATTATAATTTTAATTTTAATTTTAATTTTAATTTTAATTCTAATAATAAGGGTATGTTAGCGAATGTTGTAAGGGTGTAAGTCGAAATTCTGTCCGTGTAACGCTACGCTATTTTTAATCACTGTACGTTATGGTTAATGTTATTTTTAATTTAATGTCTCGTAGCTAAGTTATTATTATGCTTATTTAATGCCGAAGTAATCGTGATGTTGGACTAAATATTAAAATTGGGTAATTGGGCTTTGTACCATAATTGGGGTTTGGACAAAAGAACGACACTTGTGGAAATTAGACTATGGGCTATTAATGGGCTTTATATTTGTTTAACTAAATGATAGTTTGTTAATTTTAATATAAAGATTTATAATTGGACGTACCTATAAATAACCATATACACTCGATCGGACACGATGGGCGGGATATTTATATGTACGAATAATCGTTCATTTAACTGGACACAGGAATGGATTAATAGTTAATAGACTTATTAAAACAGGGGTGAAATTATGAACAAGGACACTTGGCGTAATTGTTAACAAAGTATTAAAACCTTGGGTTACACGCAGTCGATATCCTGGTGTAATTATTAAATAAAGTATTAAGACCTTGTTACAGTTTAAGTCCCCAATTAGTTGGAATATTTGACTTAGGATATAAGGATAATTTGACGAGGACACTCGCACTTTATATTTATGACTTATGGACTGTTATGGGCAAAAACCAGACGGACATATTGAATAATCCAGGACAAAGGACAATTAATCCATGGGAATAAAACTAAAAATCAACACGTCAAACATCATGATTACGGAAGTTTAAATAAGCATAATTTATATATTTCATATTTAATTGCACTTTTAATTATCGTTATTTATTGTCATTTTATTTAATTGCACTTTTATTTATCGTTATCTTTAATTATCGCAATTTTATTTTATCGCACTTTTATTTATCGCAATTTCATTATCGTTATTTACTTTAGGCTTAAAATTAAGTTATAATTATTTTTAATATTTTACATTAGGTTTTAATTGCGACTAAAGTTTTAAAATTGACAAACTAGTCATTAAACAGTAAAAAACCCCCTTTTTATAATAATAATATTACTTATATATTTTTGTATTTTTACAAATATAGTTTTTAAAAAAATATATATATATATAGCGTTAAGCTTGTTTAAAAGTCTCCATGTGGAACGAACCGAACTTACTAAAAACTACACTACTGTACGATTAGGTACACTGCCTATAAGTGTTGTAGCAAGGTTTAGGTATATCCATTCTATAAATAAATAAATCACTTGTGTAAAATTGTATCGTATTTAATAGTATTTCCTTGTAAAAAAATAATACTATTTCCTAGTACACCTCGCACACATCAATAAGGGTACGTTACACAAAACATAATGTAGCAGTTTTCTAAGCGTATGAAAATGCGTTTGAGAAACCAGAACCGGGACATAAGTCGAGTGACAGCGTACAAGTCATGGAAACTAAAATTACAAGTTAACTATGCACGTAAATATAATATAATATTTAAATAATTATAAAGTTTAATTATATTATAAAATTAAAAACGATGTCGACAACCTTAATAATTCAAATGTGTGCTGGTTGGTGAGTTCATGCGAACGCATGATATAGAGCCTTAGACCCCATGCGATCGCATGGTCGCTGGACACAATTATATATCGAGCGAGATTCATTCATTTCATTCATCCGATCCTCCTCTTCTTTCTCTCTGTATTATATTTAATATTTATATTATTATTATTATTATTATTATTATTATTATTATTATTATTATTATTATTATTAATATTAAGATTAATATTATTATTAATCTTATGGTTAGGATTATTATTATTATTTATACATAAAATACTACGACGAAGTTCTGCTCGCGTGTTTTCAAAACGAGTTTTTTGAGCGGGATAGAGCTAAGGAAATTATGGGTTATAGCTATGGAGGTTATGGGTATAGTTCGGGGGTTTTGCTCGTGAGTCAAACTAGTGTTTATCATCTCCGTCGCGTCTACGTACTTTCCTGCAATATTGAATCTCAATATTGATACGTGAGCACTCATAACTTAACTTTTATATATTATTAGTGTATCCCTGACTAGTGCTCGAGTATATATGATTATGCATGCTTTTATGTTTAGTTTCGTAGTTAGATATTTTATAATAAATCGTGAATTTGATACATATGCGATTGAAGTAAGGTATATGATATGCATGTCGTTGGAAAGCTGGCGAAAAACTATAAACTTTTCATTTAGATATCGTATGGTTTTGATGAACGGATTAAAAGATATCGTCAATTGAACTATCTATAATTTTAAAGTATTATTGTTAAAATTATTTTCGTTATCGTTATCGTTATCGTTACCGTTATCGTTATAGTTATCGTTATCGTCGTTATTATCGTTATTATTATTATTTAATAATCAATATTATTATTATTATTATTATTATGATTATTATTATTATTATTATTATTAAAATAATTAATATTTTTATCAAAACTATCAATTTATTATTTTTATCGTCATTATTATTAAAAGCATCATTAATATTAAAACTATCATTTTTATTAAAATTATCATTTTTGATAGAATATCATTGTTATTAAAAAATATCATTATTATTATCATTTTAGTAGTATTACTATTAAAAATCATCAGTTTAAAATAGAATTATTATTGTTATATAAAATATTTTTATTATTAAAAAGTATCCTTATTATTAAATTTATCATTATTAAAATTATCATTTTATTATAATTAATATCATCATTAGTAAATAAATATTGTTATTATTATTATTATTAGAAGAATAATAATTATTATTATTATTACAAAATAATACAACTTTTACTTATTATTATTATTATCAATATTATTTTATCAAATAAATATGTGATACAAAGATATTTTTATCAAACGTAATATAATTACATTAATAATACATGCCACTATATTTTTATGATATTAAGTGAACTTTATAAATTTTATTACTTGAGATATATAAAAATATATTTCTATCATATATAAATTTTAATATAAATTTTTAGTTATGAACAAGTAACTTGTATTATTATTTTTACTTTAATAAAATCTGATAAATATATTTAATTATATAAAACAATTATATTTAAATTATATAACAAACATGTATAAATTTTTGGATGTCATTTTGAATCAAGTTGATTTTTGTTGACTTTTGCATATCGACCTCGAGCATTAGGATTGTGATACACTACGACTTGACCTAAATTGTTAGATAGATTTTGTCCATTATATATATATATATATATATATATATATATATATATATATATATATATATATATATATATATATATATATATATATATATATATATATATATATATATATATATATATATATATATATATATATATATATATGATATAGGTTCGTGAATCCGAGGCCAACCTTGCACTTGTTCAATGACGTCATATGTATTTTTACTATGAAATACAGTATAGTGAGTTTCATTTGCTCCCTTTTTAAATGCTTTTGCAATATATATTTTTGGGACTGAGAATACATGCGCTTCTTTTATAAATGTTTTACGAAATAGACACAAGTAATCGAAACTACATTCTATGGTTGAATGATCGAAATCGAATATGCCCCTTTTAACTTGGTAGCCTAAGAATTAGGGAACTGGCCCCTAATTGACGCGAATCCTAAAGATAGATCTATGGACCTTGACAAGTCCCATTCGGGTTACGAATGCTTTAGTACTTCGATTTTATCATGTCCGATGAGAGTCCCGGAATGATGGGGATATTCTATATGCATCCTTGTTAGTTCGGTTACCAGGTGTTCAATCCATATGAATGATTTTTATCTCTATGCAGTTTGCAAAATGCCTGATATGAGATGTATATTTATGAGAAATGAAAATGAAAATCTTGTGGTCTATTAAATTATGGAAATGATCGATTATGATAAACTAATGAATTCACCAACCTTTTGGTTGACACTTGTAAGCATGTTTATTCTCAGGTTTGAAAGAAATCTTCCGCTGTGCATTTGCTCATTATTACTTGGAGTCATTCATGACATATTTCAAAAGACATTGCATTCGAGTCGTTGAGTTCAACAAGATTATTATTAAGTAAATGATAGATTTGGTCATTTATAGTTTGGATATTATGAAATGGTATGCATGCCTGTCAAGTTTCGATGTAAAGAAAGTTGTCTTTTAAAAACGAATGCAATGTTTATAAAATGTATCATATAGAGGTCATATACCTCGCAATGTAATCATATGTTATTGTATTCGTCTTTATGGATTGGGACGGGTCGTCTCATGTGGTATCAGAGCGGTGGTCTTAGCGAACCAGGTCTTGCATTAGTGTGTCTAACAGATAGTGGTTAAGATGCATTAGTGAGTCTGGATTTCGACCGTGTCTGCATGTCAAAAGTTTTGCTTATCATTTCTAGTCGGAAATCATCTACTTACTATCCTTAGGAAATTACCTGCTTATCATCTTAATTCTAGACGCGTCTTACTACATTTATTGCATAGATAGTGTATAGACAAAATTCATATCTTAGCGTATCCGCTAATTCATATCTTAGCATATCTGTTACTGTGAACTTTTCCTGACATCTTCCAAAGATTCCTCCGTAATTTATGGGATTTTGGTATTATATATGCATATGCAAATTATGTATTGAAGAATACCAAATCTAAGTCCTATAATATATCTCATACCAAAAATTATTTCCCTGATTATACAAGATGAATTCTGCATCTACTTCAAATTCCTCAGATTCCGATAGCTATTCCGATATGGAGTTTCATTCGAGCTCCAAAGGCAGTGTGACCGGAATGGATCAACCAATTAGCCATCATCTATTCTGGATGAATTAGGGATGGGTTCGTAATCTACTTAATCATTGGAGACAGGAAGAAGGTGATCCCTTCCATCCACCACATTCACCTCTTGACGAAGAACCTGAAGCACTTACCGGCGAACCTATTCGAAACACCATTTTCTCTCTCATTTCCAGAGTATCTCGTCACGATTATATACTATCCCATATTCTAAATCTTATTTATCCGATCGTCCGAACCACCGATCACCCCGGTATAATAGAAGAAGTCAACGAGCTTCGCGCTCGAGTAGTGGCTTTGGAACGTATGGTGCAAAGATTACAAGCACCATCAGCAACACCAGTACTGCCAGTAACAGCCACATCGCAAGCCTCAATACCACAAGCTCCAGCAGCATCACCGGCATCAACGGTACCACCATCATCAACACCAACGGTACCATTACCACCAACAATAACGTCCACATCACACGCCTCAACATCACAATCTGTACATTGGATATCAACATCATACGCACTGTAGATACCAAGGAGTACCAACAACAATAAACGATGAAGTATGGATTCATAATTTCATCGAAAAAAATATTCTACGGTGATTATATAATCTATAATCTTAGAGATTATTTATCCCAGTTCTAACTGTGAATCAGATGAATGGATGGATAGAGATGATAGAAGGAAGAGTAGAAACCCTAACAGGAATGGTGCATGATTTACAAGCTAGACTTGTTATACAAGCATCACCAGCAGTTACCGGCAGTATCACCAGCACCAGCAACACCTGCAGCACCACAAGTTCAACAGACTTCATAACCACCAACGATATCAACACCACCATCACCAATGAGTACATCGTAATATCGAGTTATGAAGTATTATCTCAATTTCTCTGAAGAATTTATATGTATATCTTATATATATATATATACATATATATATATATATATATATATATATATATATATATATATATATATATATATATATATATATATATATATATAAATTTTGAAATTATCATAAATCTTTTCGTACTAAGCTATTAAGTATGAATTGAAAAAGGGTAGATACTAATCGATTAATTCATATTACTAATATGCTATCCTTCGTTAACAACTTAACCATCGTTAACTACAATCTCTGTCTCAACTCAATGAATTTCATTTCATAATAAACCAAGTGTATTATTTTAACATATGTTTAATTTTACACTTTCATCTTCAATATGCTCGAAACTTTTTAGAAAGAATCATTTGTGCTTTGCGAAGTTCATAAAAATTCCACAAACATCCTTCACCGAGGAATATCAATAAGAATAAATAAGGAAGTATGATTCCATTAGTGAAATACTCCGCGAAGATTATGTAATCTCTAATGTTTTAAAGATTATTCATTTCTAATTCAAGCCGAAAATCAAATGAGCTTAATATGATATTAACTCATTAAATCTGTATTACATTTGAAGAAAATATACATATATTTTCATAAAGATTGTAATAAAATTCTCTGGTACAAAACATTACTTGTGAAATTTTTTTTTACGGGTAGGTAATACCCGAGGAATATTTAAGTTCACAAATAATATGTTATATCCTTAGAATCTGATTCAGCAAATCATCACTTATACTCCCTACTTTCACAACAATACACATTCTTTTATAGAAATCAAAACAACTATACTCATTCGAATCTAATTACATATTCTGATTTTGAAATCTCAGAATTCAATTCGAGATATAACCGAAATCATCACTCTTAGATTCCTACATCTTTCAAAACTATACTTTGACTTCAAAACTGTACTAGAACATCATTTCTATTCATGAAACTCAGAAAAATATTTGTATCATTCAAAATCCTAGAACATCATATGTATATTAACAATTACAATATGTGTTCAAACCCTTCAGACACTTGAGATGATGATCCAACCACATGTTACCCGTAGTCATGTACCTGAAAAACTCTCGAAACCAAAGTCATAATTTAACACGTATCCGTGTTAGACCCTTTGGCATTTATTAGTTAAAATAACCTTTCAATCTCTTTTCAAAATAGACAGTTTTGTCACAGCTCCAGCAAATCACCTACATTTGTTCATTCAAATAAGCCTTATTATAACGATTACCCCTTCATCATTGTTACCGGGGAACATTTCATATCTCACCACATTAGAAGTAAACTTATCAACAACTTCATTGATCTTTAAGCCTCTCCAAAAAATCACGATACTTATTCATTGAAACTTTATTAAGTACTCATCTACAACTTGAAACAATAATTGTCATACCAATTACTGGGAATCAGCAATCAGTATTTTGAATTTTGCAGCAATTTTACACCAACAATTATATGTATACAAATAACGTCTATCTCCTAGACTTACATACTTCGAATGTGAAGTTTCTGAAAAAAATCCCAAACTATGAACTAGTTCTCCGAAATTGGTAAAATGCTGATGAAGCAGCAAAAACTGTAAACGACCTTAACAGTCAAAAGTTTGATGATAAAGAATAATATGGTGGTAAAGCTGAGAAAAAGAGAAGGTTTGGAACTGGAAAACGGATTGAGCAGACCATGAAGGAGGCTGTGGACAAATCACAAAGACTAAACATGCCTTCAAAGAATACAAATGATTCAGTATCTGCTGAAGTCATTAATGAATACCTTGCTCATGACTCTACACTTTTACGGACAAATCTTCATCATCATCCATCGATATTAGAAATTCTAAGATGTCATCGTATCTTTCATTATAAATATCTTCGATATTTTTGAAGATATTTTCACAACTATTCTTATCCGAAATCATTTATCTCTTTGTAATATCTGTGTTATAACATGAAAGAAACTGTGTTAGTTTCTAAATTCTGAAAAAAATTCGTATTTAAAATATGAATGTTTTTGAAGTAATGTTAGGAACTGAAGCATGAGTTAGTATAATATAATGACACTTGATCAACGTGATTATATTACAGTAAAGCATGCTGAGTTTCTAATGAAACATGATGATTCACAGACCACACCGTCATCATGTGCCATGTTACACGGCTCTTACATTCTACCCAATCTCCAAACATATTAATAACATATCTTCTTAATAGTTCTATCTTTCCGAATATTCTGGTAATTTGACAAATCAAGATCGTGCTATTACGATTTCCTTCTTAGAACATTAACTATGTTCATCCAAAACTTCATACCTACGAATTATGGACCATTATCCGCTTGATTTAAGGTCGGGAAGAGAAAACGAAAGCATGAAGCTCCGAAATATAATGGAGAATATAAAGCCCGATAACAACCCCAAAATTACAAACCGTGTATATCAAAGCATATAGCAATATAAAGACACGGGAGAATGAAAAATACTATAACCCCAAGGTAATGGTAGAAGAAAATAACTTTTTTCGGTGGTAGATGAAAAAGAAGAATGACAGATATGAAAGTTAGGAGTATATCAAGAATCAGTACTGGATGGAGCATATTGACGAATGCTTTAAAAATATGAATTAGGGGAGAAAGAATGGAAGGTGTGAGCTGTGGAAATAAGGAAACGAAGGGGGTGGATTTATAGTGAAATATCCGACAGAGCAATCGAAACAAATTATTGCATTTAATCAAAGAAGATCCTGATTTCCTTAATCGCCGAAGAACCAAATCTTATTACGAAGATTTTCTTTAAATCCCATGAATTCCGAAAATCAATCATAACTACGTCATCGGTTAAAACGAATATACATTTACTCATTTCACTCTCTTGCGATAGCATCACTTATACTCTTCGCGTAATCAAATTGTTTTATCTATATTACTCAATGATGATAAAACTCTATTTATCAACTGATATTCGTCATGAAAACATTTGTATAGTTAGCCATGACAACCTCGATCAAATTTCGGGACGAAATTTCTTTAACGGGTAGGTACTGTGATGACCCGAAAATTTCCGACCAAATTTAAACTTTAATCTTTATATGATTCCGACACGATAAGCAAAGTCTGTAATGTTGAGTTTCAAAAATTTTGAAAATTATATTCATGTAATCAATTACCCTTTGACTATGCTCAACGATTTACGAACATTTATGTGTATATTGATATGTATATATAATATATACTTATTAACTGAAAACGTTAACAAAGTATCAGATATATAATACTTTACATGAACGTTTTTTGTTGCAATGTAAGTTTATTATAGTTATCGAAGAGATTAAAAGATAATATCAAATGATTGATTTATCAGATACATTGTATGGTTATGAGTCTCTGTTACGAGGCCCATGTTGATTTGAGAAATCGTTCCAATTTTAACGGTATTCGGAATAAAGGGTAAAGTAATTTTCAAGTAAGAACAAATGTGTCAATTGACGAAGGTTAGACAAAAGTTAGTGGAGAATTGAATTTCATAATACTTGATTGATCTATTTTCAAACGTACGAAAACGTTTTCTGATATAATAGAACTTGATTACTAAAATGTCTTTGTTTAAATAATGTAAGTTGGAATATTGGTTGTTAAATATATAGATAACTTTCAACGGGTATTTAAAATGTGTTTATATATATTAGATATATTTGATTTCAAATTAATTAAGTAAACGATTGTAACACTTGTTTATTCGATTTGATTGATATTAAGATATATTATTTAAAAAGTTTGAGGAAATTAAAATAAACAAGGGCGCATAAATGAATTATATCAAATTAAGTTTTAAAGTGTAAACGTTACGTGTTATAATATTTTCTAAACGAATTTAAAAAGAACCTTTAAATATAATTAGTTTTGAAAAGCTAAATACTATATTATTAGATAAATATTTCAAACATATATATTATGCATAAATTTATGATTCTAAATGTGTATGTGTATATGTATATATATATATATATATATATATATATATATATATATATATTAACTTAGTCATAAAACGTTTTGATTTAAACTAATATTATTAAATATACTTTGATAAATAACGAGACGTTGATTAAAAGAAGTAAATGACCAAAACACTCATATGAATAAGTTATATTTTGAGTGGGATAGTTTCCATTGATTTGAGTCTTGTTAATCATAAGGGTACGTTACACAAAATATAATGTATCAGTTTTCTAAGCGTACGAAAATGCGTTCGAGAAACCGGAACCGGGACATAAGTCGAGTGACAGCGTACAAGTCATAGAAACTAAAATTACAAGTTAACTATGCACGTAAATATAATATAATATTTAAATAATTATAAAGTTTAATTAAACACTCATTATTATTAAAAGCATCATTAATATTAAAACTATCATTTTTATTAAAATTATCATTTTTGATAGAATATCATTGTTATTATAAAATATTATTATTATTATCATTTTAGTAGTATTACTATTAAAAATCATCAGTTTAAAATAGAATTATTATTGTTATATAAAATATTTTTATTATTAAAAAGTATCGTTATTATTAAATTTATCATTATTAAAATTATCATTTTATTATAATTAATATCATCATTAGTAAATAAATATTGTTATTATTATTATTAGAAGAATAATAATAATTATTATTATTATAAAATAATACAACTTTTACTTATTATTATTATTATCAATATTATTTTATCAAATAAATATGTGATACAAAGATATTTTTATCACACGTAATATAATTATATTAATAATACATGCCACTATATTTTTATGATATTAAGTGAACTTTATAAATTTTATTACTTGAGATATATAAAAATATATTTCTATCATATATAAATTTTAATATAAATTTTTAGTTATGAACAAGTAACTTGTATTATTATTTTTACTTTAATAAAATCTGATAAATATATTTAATTATATAAAACAATTATATTTAAATAATATAATAAACATGTATAAATTTTTGGATGTCATTTTAAATCAAGTTGATTTTTGTTGACTTTTACATATCAACCTCGAGCATTAGGATTGTGATACACTACGACTTGACCTAAATTATTAGACAGATTTTGACCATTATATAAATATATATATAAATAAATGACATAGGTTCGTTAATCCGAGGCTAACCTTGCACTTGTTCAATGACGTCATATGTATTTTTACTACGAAATACAGTTTAGTGAGTTTCATTTGCTTCCTTTTTAAATGCTTTTGCAATATATATTTTTGGGACTGAGAATACATGCGCTGCTTTTATAAATGTTTTACGAAATAGACACAAATAATCGAAACTACATTCTATGGTTGAATGATCGAAATCGAATATGCCCCTTTTAACTTGGTAGCCTAAGAATTAGGGAACTGGCCCCTAATTGACGCGAATCCTAAAGATAGATCAATGGACCTTGACAAGTCTCATTCGAGTTATGAATGCTTTAGTACTTTCTTTTTTATCATGTCCGATGAGAGTCCCGGAATGATGGGGATATTCTATATGCATCCTTGTTAGTTTGGTTACCAGATGTTCAATCCATATGAATGATTTTTATCTCTATGCAGTTTGCGAAATGCATGATATGAGATGTATATTTATGAGAAATGAAAATGAAAATCTTGTGGTCTATTAAATTTATGGAAATGATCGATTATGATAAACTAATGAACTCACCAACCTTTTGGTTGACACTTGTAAGCATGTTTATTCTCAGGTTTGAAAGAAATCTTCCGCTGTGCATTTGCTCATTATTACTTGGAGTCATTCATGACATATTTCAAAAGATGTTGCATTCGAGTCGTTGAGTTTAACAAGATTATTATTAAGTAAATGACAGATTTGGTCATTTATAGTTTGGATATTATGAAATGGTATGCATGCCTGTCAAGTTTCGATGTAAAGAAAGTTGTCTTTTAAAAACGAATGCAATGTTTGTAAAATGTATTATATAGAGGTCATATAACTCGCAATGTAATCATATGTTATTGTATTCGTCCTTATGGATTGGGACGGGTCGTCTCAATTTGAGAGATCTAAAGTTCTGAGCCGTTTTTCACCGATCTCAACTGCCCATTCAGGAATGTCCCCTCGTATAAGATTATTAGATAGATTTAAAAATCCAAGATCTTTCATGGCTCGTAAGGACTCGGGAAACACCTTTACATTGCAAAAGGCTAAATCTAAGATATTAATAAGACTCGTGTTGGCATAAAGATTGATGCTATTAGTCATGACAGATAAACTACTACTAGAAAGACGGAGTTCTACAAGGTTTGCGAGGCTTGATAACAATGTATCCAACTCCCATTCACCTCTAAAATTATTAAATGAAAGGTCTAGGTACATGAGGTTAGTGAGTTTCCGAAACGTATGTAGAAGGGGTCCTTGATCAGGTACATCAATCCGACCATTAAATTGATTATGGCCGAGGGATAGTTGTATTAGTGATCGAAGAGGAAATGAATCAAACTGTACATCACCACTAAACATATTATTATCGAGTAATATGTACTCCAAAGAAGAAAGATTCTTAAACCACGAGGGCAAAGATCCGTTTAGCATGTTATGTGACAATTGTAGAAAAGAAAGTTGCTTAAGATTGACTAAGGATTTCGGAAGGGACCCTACCAAACCACATTGCGAGAGAGATACGTAATTCAAAGACTTAAGATGACCGATTGAATCGGGTACCTCTCTGGATAAATTGGTCTAAGAGAGAATTAAACGTTCAAGACGGATGACAGTGCTTGTGTTAATGGTAGGGAATGGACCTGTCAAATTACTGTTCCATAATAAGTCAAGTATTTGCAAATGTGGAAGACTGAAGATATTATCAGGTAATTTTCCTTCCAAGCCTGTCCAGCTAAGATCGAGTGATTTCAGAGAAGTGATATTAAGGTAAGTAGGTAAAACCCCAAAGATGTTAACTCCAACAAGAGATATATGTTCCAAAGAAGTTGAATTGCCAAGGAGATTATTCAAAATGTAAGGTTCACTTGATAGATCAAGAAAAACCAAATTTGGAAGAACAGAAATATCAGACCGAGGTACACTTGATAGATCAAGAAAAACCAAATTTGGAAGAAGAGAAATTTCCCTAGGAATATGTCCCTCAAACTAGTTAAATGACAAGTCTAGTTTTTCCAAAGATGGAAGATTAAAAATGTTATGAGGTAGTCTTCCATACAAATTCGTAGATCCTGTAAGGATATTAGGACCCAAAACAACGCAAGTGATTCAACAAGATCACTCACCGATAGTAATTCTACAAGATTACTAACCCACTTAATGAATGAAAGATTATAAATGCAAGAAATATAAATCGACACAAGAGATAACGTGGTTATATGCAATTGTTGTGATTGCTTTAGTCTACGGACCAACTAGAGAATGTATTTACTGAATATTTGTGGTGTGTTTACAATGAGTTACAAGAGAGTCTATTTATAAAATGGTTTAAGGAGTAAGCTAAAAACAATTCCTTGAAGCTTCATGTGAGTTTCCTGACAGCTTCATGGAGGCTACATGTGAGTTTCCTGACAGCTTTGTGGAAGCTACATGTGAGTTTCCTAACAACTTCGTGGAAGTTTCATGTGAGTTTCCTGGAATCTTCCCTCTAATTGTTTAAAGTTCTCCATATCTCCAACAATCTCCCACTTGGAGACTTTGAACAAACCCAACCTTCGTCAACCCAAAATATCAACGATCTAACCAAGAACGTTAAACCACCATTATTCCTGCGAAACTCCATTTGGGACACGCACACTCAACACATACTTCGGATGAGCAGACTTTCGATACAAGGTCTTCAACACTACATGTTAGAATTGAAACATTAATTCTCTAATTCTCTAGTTGGGGTCTTCTCTCGTCAATTCATTAGAAGACCAATTGAGGTAATGCAAAACCTCAATTTCTCTGTCGTAACAACCTTAGTAAACATATCAGCAGGATTCTTCGTACCAAGGATTTTCTCCAATAATAAAGTACCATCATTTATATGTTGTCGAATAAAATGATACCTTATCTTGATGTGTTTCGTACGACTATGAAACACCGGATTCTTTCTAAGATGTATTGCACTTTGATTATCACAATACAAGACGCAATAGTCTTGTCTTTTACCCAACTCACCTAAGAAGTTCTTCAACCAAACAAGCTCTTTAGAAGCTTCTGCAATAGCCATATATTCGACCTCGGTGGTTGATAAAGCAACACTCTTTTGTAGTCGAGACATCCAACTTGAAAGGACCCATCCTAATCCATCCGGACGAAGTCCATATCGATTATAAACGATTCACCACTGTTGATTATATCGCGAGGTACTTGACCTCTATATGATACATTTTACAAACATTGCATTCGTTTTTGAAAAGACAATCTTTCATTACATCGAAAGTTGACAGGCATGCATACCATTTCATAATATATCTAACTAAAATTGACTTAATAATAATCTTGATGAACTTGACGATTCAAATGCAACGTCTTTTGAAATATGCCATGAATGACTCCAAGTAATACCTATAAAATGAGCAAATGCACAGCGGAAGATTTCTTTCGTACCTGAGAATAAACATGCTTTAAAGTGTTAACCAAAAGGTTGGTGAGTTCATTAGTTTAATATAAATAATCATTTCCATCATTTTAATAGACCACAAGGTTTTCATTTCCAGTTCTCATAAATAAGCGTCCCATACATAGAGACAAAATATCATTCATATGGATTGAACACCTGGTAACCGACATTAACAATATGCATATAATAATATCCTCATCATTCCGGGATCCTCCTTCGGACATGATATAAATTTTGAAGTACTAAAGCATCCGGTACTTTGGATGGGGCTTGATGGGCCCGATAGATCTATCTTTAGGTTTCGCGTCAATTAGGGTGTCTGTTCCCGAATTCTTAGATTACCAGACTTAATAAAAAGGGGCATATTCAATTTCGATAATTCAACCATATAATGTAGTTTTGATTACTTGTGTCTATTCCGTAAAACATTTATAAAAGCGCATGTATTCTCAGTCCTAAAAATATATATTGCAAAAGCATTTAAAAAGGGAGCAAATGAAACTCACGCATATGAATATTGTAAAACAGTTAATAAAGCATTTGCATGTATTCTCAGCCCAAAAATGTAAAGAGTAAAAGGGGCAAATGAAACTCACCTAATGTATTTTGTAGTAAAAATACATAGAACGACATTGAACAAGTATAGGATTGGCCTCGGATTCACGAACCTATATTATTCATAAATATATATTAAAACATATATTCGTAATCGAACAATTTCATATATTATAACTTTATATATTATTTATTTAATTTATATATATGTTTGAAAACTGATTATTATTTATATAGTTTTATATATATATGAATATTTATATAAAGATTGTTAATATAATTAATTCATACTTCTATGTAATATTACTTATAAGTATAATTTTATATACATGATAATATATAATATTTATATTAGTAATAACAATTGTATTCGATTATAATGATAATGATTTTTAATATTTTTAATATTAAAATGATGATCCTATTAATAATACTTATGATAATAACTCCCATACTTATAAAATGATAGTAATACTAATATTTGCGAAAATATTAATAATTTGTATTATTTTCATAATATTAATAATATTATTCATACTCATAATAATGATAATAATACTAAAATGGTAAAATTCATAATAATAATAATAATAATAGTAATATTCATAATAATACTAATGATAATAATAATAATTAAAATCATAATAATAATAATAACAATAATAAAAATAATAATAATAATAATAATAAATAATGAAAGTTGTATACCCTTTAAAAAGTCATCCTAAAAGGAATTGCCCATGACCGGGCTCGAACCCGAGACCTCTTGCTAACCATTCGACAATCTATACCACTCCTCCATTATGGTATTTCTGTTTTAAGTCTTAGATTATTTCCTTTTAATCTGTATAATACCGTTTCCCTCTTTCTTCTTAAAAAAGAATAATCGCCACAGCCTGGGTTCGATCCCCCGACCTCTTGTTTAAACACCAACACCCATAACCATCGCTCTAATTAACCATTTCTGTTTTAAATAAAGGATTCAAATATTTTAACTAGCTATGTGACTTCCGATTCTCGACCCCAACAGAAGTTAGTAACTGGGTCTCGGCCCAACAAGCAAGCAATGAAATCACAGCCCATTTATTTAAAAGGAACCCAACTCCAAACCCAATAGGTCTCGTGGCTGTTGAGTTATAACTGGAACTCGAAAAAAAAAATATACCCCGCTAGTTAGCAGCACTTGGTCGGCCACAAGAGACCACTTGTATTACTTTGCAATATTTTATTTAATGTCAGTGTTTATTTATTGTACACGTTTTGTTTAAAAAGATTTACTAGCATCGGACCTCCATTCTCTTAATTGATTGAATATCATTATTATTCCCTTTTGTTCGATACTGTTGGAAATCATGATAGGAATATCACGTATTGCAGTAGCCACAGCCTTCCTTTATCATGTGTTTCATTCGCATAGTTTGTAAAATGGAAACAGAAGGTAGCGTAACAGTAGCCATCGTAAAAAAAATAATGATGGTATTAGGTTGTAAAAAGGTGATGATCAAATGGGTGGTGGGTTATTGTTCATGGTGGGAGAGGGTAGCCGTTGGTGGTTCGTGATGGTGGAAGTCAATTCAAAAACAGAAAGGAACAAGCTGCAGTAGTGTATCGATTAGTTTAGGTTTTAGTTTGGTGATCCGGTTTGAATATAGCACACGAAACTTGTTTGATGGTTAACAGAAAAACGAAGCAACAACTATGATTTGGTGATGTTGGTTTAGCTTGGTGGGTTTCGAAGGTGTGGTGTGTTCGAGTATGAAAAGAAAAGGCACGTGTGATTTGGGTCGACTGATCAGTGGTAGTGGGTCTGGTGGTGGAGAAGAAGAAAAACAACCGGTATTGGTGATGATGATTGAAATGTAATGGTTGCGGATATTTGATTGTTGAGGTTATGGGTCCATCCGAGAACAACTAGAGGTATTTGATATTGTTAAATCTAAATAGAAATATAATTATACTACAAGTGATTGTAGCATTAAATGAATTTGAAACTGAAAGAATAGCAACGACTTACAGCAGGGTTGCTCAGTTGGTGTTGTAACAAAAATACGCACACAGTAGTTTCGAACAAGAGTGGTGATCGATGGTTAGCACAAGATAAGCAAGGATGGTTGTTTCAATGATAAGATTCTTAAGGTGGTGATGGCATGGGTTGTTTTATAGTGAAAATAGGATCCATCTTACAAAAAGGAAATAAGATTTGAGAGAGATTGATAACCAATTCATATATCTGTATAAGTCACACAGGAAAAAAAAAATATAAAATAAATAAAGTTTGATATGTAAAGCTAAATGAACTTGGTTGCTTGTGTTTAGAATTGAGATTCGATCAGAGACAGGATTATCAATCAGAAATAGTTAGATTGATACCCTTAACAAACTTGTACGAAATCTCTTGATATATACTTTATATAATTAATATTAATAACTATTAAATATGTAAGTAATAATAATAATAATTAAATAGTAATAATAATTACTAATAATATTCATAATGATAATGGATAATAATTATATTAACAAAAAAAAAATAAGAAAAAAAAAATGACAATAGTATTAACCCTAATGCAAATAATAATATTAATTATTTTAATACTAATAATAATAATAATAATAATAATAATAATAATAATAATAATAATAATAATAATAATAATAATAATAATAATAATAATGTAATATATAACAATTATCATAAATGTTTATCTCTTATATTTATATAGTTTCATTTATAGATTTTTAATTAATCTTTTTAATAATTACAATGATAATAATACTACTCTTAATATTATAACAAATAGTAAAGTAATACAATATAGTACAATATTTTAATTATACATAAAATCATATATATTTATATATAACGTCATTTTAAATTACACTTAATTATTTTGTATTTTATTTTACATACTTAATTCCATTGTTTAAATTGTATTTTATAATTTCAATTGACTGAATATACTTACATTTATATATATATATATGTATACATATATTTTTACAAACAATTGTTCGTGAATCGTCGGGAATAATCACAGGTTAAATGAATCCATCTAAACCGTTCAAAACTTTCTGAGACTCAATAGTACGGACTTTACTTATCATGTCGGAATCATATAAGATTAAGTTTAAATTTGGTCGGAAATTCTCGGGTCATCATAGTACCTACCCATTAAAGAAATTTCGTCCCGAAATTTAAGTGAGGTGGTCATGGCTAACAATAAAAATGTTTTCATGACGAATATGAGTTGATAAATTGAGTTTTATCATCATTGAGTAATATGGATAATAATAATTCGATTATTCGAAGAGTACGAATGAAGCTATCACCAAAGAGTGAAATAGGAAAGTAAAGGTTCATCTTAACTTTTGACAGAGTCAGGGTTGAATTCAGAAAATAAGATGTGTCTTAACTTTTGACGTTGACTTGGTTGAATTCTGGAATTCAAGGGATTTAAAGAAAATCTTCGAAATCTTAGAGATTTGATTTTCCTGTGAATAAGGAAATTTAGATTTTTATAATTAAATGCGGTGATCTGCCTCGATTCCTCTGTCTGATATTTTTACTATAAATTTTACCTTTTCCGTTTCATTAATTTTCACCACTTCAATACTCAATTCACAAATTCAAAAGATCGTGAAAATGCTTAATCCAGTTCTGATCTTTGTCCTTATCCTGATTATCGCAACAATCATTCTCCCTTTCCAACTTCCACCGGAGGAATCCGTTTATTTCTACTATGCTTTAGGGATTATTGTATTTATAATCCTCCCGTGTCTTTATATTGCTATACGCACTGATATCCACAGTTTGTAATTTCAGTGTTGTTATTGGGCTTTATATTTTCTCTTATATTTTGGAGCTCTTTGCCTTTTTATTATCCTCCCGACCTCTAGTAAATCGAGTAACGGTCCAGAATTCGTAAGTATGGAATTTCGAATAAGCATCGTGTTCTAAATAAGAACTAATGTATTAGCACGATTTGATTTATCAAATTACCAGAATTACTGAGAATAGAATTATCAAGAATATACTTTCTTGATATGTTCAGAAGTTAAGCATAATGAAAGAGTTATGTAACATGACACATGATGATGTTATAATCTGTGAATCATCATGTTCCATTTAGAAACTCAGCATGACTTACTGTAATATAATCACGTTGATCAAGTGTCATTATATTATACTTACTCATGCATCAGTTCCCAATATTACTTCAATCACATTCATATTTTAAGCTCGAGAGTTTACAGAATATAGAAACTAACAGTTTCTATATGATGTAACACTGATAGTACGAAGAGATTAATGAATTCAGATAATAATATTTATAAAAATATCTTCAGAAATATGGAGGATATTTATAATGAAAGATACGATGATATCTTGGAATTTCTAATATAGATGGATGATGAAGAAGATTTATCCGTAAGGATTTAGATTCGGAAGCAAGGTATTTGCTAAAGATTTCAGCAGGCATTGAATCATTTGGATTCTTTGAAGTCAAACTTATTCTTTGTGATTTGTCCACGGCTTCCTTCATAGTTTTGCATAATCTGCTTTTCGGTACTAAATTTTCTATTGAATGTTTCCAACATAATGATACACAGGAAGCACGAAGAGGTATATAATTTCGGACGAGAATATTAATGAAAATATCCCCAGAAATATCGAAGATATTTATGATGATATTTTGGAATTTCTAAGTTCGATGGTTGATGAGGAAGATTTTCTGTAAGATTTTAACATGAGGACGGAGCAAGATATCCGTTGAAGGTTTCATCGGATCCAGAATTATCTGGATTCTTTGAACATATGGTATGGTCCTTGTGTTTGTCCTTGGTCTCCTTCGTGGTTAGCTCAATCCGTTTTCCAGTTCCAACTTTTCTGAGCTTTTCCAACATACTATTCTTTATCATCAAACTTCCGATGATTAAGGTCGTTTACGGTTGCCTACAGTTTCTGCTGCTTCATTCAGCTTTTTCAACATTCAGAGTATCGATTCGTAAACTGGGTGCCTTTTCAAAATTTCAGAATTGAAGATCGTAATTCTAGGAGATAATTGTTATATGTATACATATAACTATTGATGTAGAAATGCTACGAGATTCAACATACTGATTGCTGATTCCCGGTAATTGGTATGACAATTATTGTTACAGGGTATAGATGAATACAAGATGGGGTTTCAATGAATATAATGATTTTTTGGAAAGTCCAAATTCATTGAAGTTGCTGGTAATTTTACTGCTAATGTGGTGAAATATAAACGGTTCTCCGGTAACGATGACGACAGGTAAACTTATATATCGAGGTTATAATAAGGCTAATTCGAATGGAAGTTGAAGTTGATTTGTTGAAGCTGTGATAAAATTGGCTAATTTGAAAAAGAGTTGCAATGTTATTTTCGGTAATATCAATGCCAAAAGAGCTAACATAGACACATGTTAAACTTTTACTTAGAGTCCGGGAGTTTTCAGGTGTATAACTATATGCGTCAATCTTTTCTTCCATAGATGAAGTGCGGTTGGTTCGCCCTCTCAATTGAGGTGTTTTCAAGAGTCATGAAAGGTTTAAACGCAGATTGTAATCGTCGAGTTACAATGAGGTTTAAGATGAGTTGTGAGCTTCCGATTTAAAGGGTTCTGGCTCCCTGCTGCATCTTTTGGCTATTCGAAACGTGGGCAAAAGCAGAAAAGTCTATTAATTGGACAACTTATATAAGTTTTTCTATTTTTATAACTAATAGGATAATTAGTAAATGCACCACATTGTAGCTAAAATTTGGCCATCGCAATAAAATGGAAAATTTTGAAAACAAGGCTATGAAAACCCTTTTTGATATCCAAAATCAATTAAATCAATACTCTCAAACGAGTGTTGATGACAATTCGTTCGGTCAATCTTGGATTACGAATGACGAAACAATAACTGGTTGTGAAATCTGTGGAGATTATCACTCAACATGGGAATGTTATTCTTACGTTCCTATGGAAAATTACGCACCCACGGAACCTGAATGGAATGATTATGAAGAATACAATTCAAATTGGGATTATTCCCAAGAATATATCCAAACTCAACAACCAGTAGACGAGGAAAATTACGTGTTTGAAAATTTATTAGACAATATAAAAATCAAACTCGAAGAACTCAATGCTCAAAATTAACAAATGAGAGAGTTTGTAAACCGGCAAGCTGAAACTCTATCAGACTACACACCTGTTGATCTGAGGAGTATTGTGCAAGAAAATCTCATATCATCGAATTTTGATGAATTCGAGAGCTCCGAAATTACCAACTATCCCGATGATACTTTTTATTCAGTCTTACCAATTTCACAACATATCGACACATTATCCTCTACCGACGAAATCATCGATCCATCAATGGATAAAGAAGAAGTAAGGGTGACAAATTGGTACTCTTGGGAAAACGATAACGTTGAAAATTTTACCCCCGAGGCCAAAATGGTGAGACCAATAAGTACCGTTAATGAAGAAGAATCTACTCCAATCCCGAAATTCACCATTCCACAACCTTCCAACCCAATATTCTCAATAGACGAGTCATCTACCGAAGATGAACTACGAGCTTTAATAGATAATGACACCTCGAATTTCACCCAATTGGGTAATAGAGGTGAAACCTTTGATCCCGAGAATGAACGGAAGGAAATGTTAGGAATTATCCACCCTATAGAAATTTGTATGTCGATGTATATCGATCCATTTGACCAAGAACCAGAAAAGAGACATATCCATTTACTAAAAGCTACACTTAAAAAAGAATTAAGTAGTGACGATCGGGAGAGTCTAAACTTTAAACCCATTGATATATTATACACCACCCGAGATGTAAATAACTGGCTCACTATTCTAATTCGTAGAACTTATTCTACCGACTTCACATGTCGTCAGCTAAGTATGGGGAAGTCTAACCCCACTTAACGTTAAATTAGGGGTTCGGGTTAGTGCATAACTCGTTAATAAATATGCATGATTAGGGTAAAAGACGCATTTTTAAAGATTAGCAAACAATTCAGAAAAGCAACCGTTTTTGAAGAAAAATATGTGTGATAAAACAAGAAGGAATAAACGATGAGGTGCGGCATCTATCATTCGACGAGCTTTGTAATTACAAACTGAGTATTTTCAATCACTTTTCTACACTAATCACCCTCATGAATTTATAATTAGAGTCTGATTTCATGCAAATGAGGGCATTGCATGATCTCAAGTGTGGGGAAGGTTTATAAATTCTCTCGGGTTTATACTTGGCTTATTTTCTAAATATTGTGAAAATTTTAAAATTTTTCAACAAAATGAATTCAAAATCATGTTTATACATATTTATGAACGGTGAAAACTAGGTGTTAATACCGAAATTATCGTTACCTCGGAAAGGACATAAATTGAGAAACACCCTAAAACGCTTGAATTCATTTAAAATGGAATAAAGGAGAATAAAAAGGTAAAGAAAGAAACTAAGTGTGGGGAGAATGTACCTAGTTATTCAATTAAAAACTATCTAGCACATGTTTCCGTAAAGTTATTGCAGGTGCTTTTGTTTTGGACTAAATTAACTATTTTACCCGATGAAAGAAAAGAAAAGATGGATCTACACGATGAATCAATTCCATCATTAAAAGGAAGTAAAGTCTTCCGAAAAAGAAACGCGCTTCTTGATTTAGGTCAGGAAGTTGTCGTCCAGACCAGCTGTAGGTTGACGAAAAATCTAGAAAAGTCATCACTAAAATCAGCAGGAAATCCACGGACCTCAGCATCAAACAGGGTCGCCAAGTGGTTAGACTTATCCTACCCATGAGAGGATCTGTCTCGTAAAATGGGGAGGACGCCGTGCAAATTAGCTTGATAAGACTAATGAATCAGACCCCCAGAAAGGATAATCTCCTTTTAAAGATTAAAAATCAGCTTTTAAGACTGATATTACTCAATCCTTGAGATTGACTTTAAAGATTAAGAATTACAAACTCATGGAATTCGATGATATCTAAACTCGAGCTTGAACGAGAAAATATTTTGATCAAATTAAAACCGATTTATTTTCTGAAAACCCATTTTCAATGCGTTCATTACCATTGAACGTAAAATCCTAGGAATTCACCTGGAATTCATTAGGTCACCTGAACCAAATCGGGTGTCAACCGTAAGAACGGTGGTTGCATAGCATGGTCGAAGACAGGACCTTGTGCCAGACCGAAAAAGTATAGGGTGATCTTTACTATTGCTCCTACAAAGGATAGTAACTGCATCCGACACGTTTTTGACCATAATTAAAAGCATGTCAGGGGACATTGCCTTAACAGTTGCTTGTTCAACGCTTTCCTTTACAACCGGACGGTAGTTTACCAAAAGGTAATATACGGAGCAAGTATACTGGATGTGTGCTTTCCTAAATACAAGGTTAGCAAGTGGGTGACACAAAACCGCAAGTTTTGAGCTAAAATTTTAAATCTGAAACCCACAAAACCCACAAAAATATTTTGCAAACACCGGTGAAGGGTTATTCCGGAAAACTTGTCTAGGGTAAAATCTAGCTTGAATTTTCAAAAGATCAAATGTTTTCATAAAGATCCAATTTTCTTAAGGATCTACATTTTCATAGTCATGTGGGACTGTAAACCGCCTTTCAAATGTGCACTTTGCTTTGAAAACCGAAAGTAAATCGGCTATTTGATTGCAAGTGTCGTTGACCTAAACCCGAGGCAACTGTGGATGACACACCCACCTTTAACCATGGTTCTATCGTTACTATCATTGTTTATACCACCATATCAAAATCACTGATGTACAAAGTGTGATGAATAAAAAAGTGATTCATGTATTTTTTTTATTTTAAGTTCTGTATTGCTTGAGGACAAGCAACGATCAAGTGTGGGGATATTTGATAAGGCTAAAAAGGAACATATATTTCATAGCAATATCCCTCCTAAATAATAGGTTTTCATATGTAATTGTATTATATTTTCATTGTAATTGTTTAAATAAATAAGTGCGAAGACAAAAGGCGAAAACGAAGATTTGAAGACACAAACGTCCAAAAAGCTCAAATGTACAAGATACAATTCAAAAGGTTCAATTTATGGATGAAAAACGTCTAAAAATGACAAGAGTACAAGTTACAAAACGCAAAGTACAAGATATTAAATTGTACGCAAGGACGTTCGAAAATCCGGAACCGGGACATGAGTCAACTCTCAACGCTCGACGTAACGGACTAAAAATTACAAGTCTACTATGCACAAGAATATAATATAATATATAAATAATTATATTAATTATTTATATTTTATATTTATATATAAATTATGTCGACAAGCAAGGTTCCAAAATTTTGTGAGCTGTATTTTCAAACTCCATGACTCGCGGAGTTTGAAGGCCAAAAACTCCACGACTCGCGGAGCTGCCAGATTCCAAAATGCCTATAAAAGGCCACGAGCTTCTGCAGTTTTAAAAATATATATACATAATAATAATACGCCATAGTATAATATAAATAAATATATAATATATATATATATATATATATATATATATATATATATATATATATATATATATATAATATAGATTAGTGTTATATTAGATTAGTTTGGGTTATGTAAAAGTTATTTTTACGGGTTTTAAAGTCGGAGCTCTGTCCGTGTACCACTACGCGATAAATAATCAATGTAAGCTATGATCTCCTTTTTAAATTAATGTCTCGTGCTTAAGTTATTATTATGCTTATTTAATCCGAAGTAATCATGATGTTGGGCTAATTATTAAAATTGGGTAATTGGGCTTTGTACCATAATTGGGGTTTGGACAAAAGAACGACACTTGTGGAAATTAGACTATGGGCTATTAATGGGCTTTATGTTTGTTTAACTAAATGATAGTTTGTTAATTTTAATATAAAGATTTACAATTAGACGTCCCTATAAATAACCATATACACTCGATCGGACACGATGGGCGGGGTATTTATATGTACGAATAATCGTTCATTTAACCGGACACGGGAATGGATTAATAGTCACTAGAATTATTAAAACATGGGTGAAATTATGTACAAGGACACTTGGCATAATTGATAACAAAGTATTAAAACCTTGGGTTACACGCAGTCGATAACCTGGTGTAATTATTAAACAAAGTATTAAAATCTTGTTACAGTTTAAGTCCCCAATTAGTTGGAATATTTGACTTCGGGTATAAGGATAATTTGACGAGGACACTCGCACTTTAAATTTATGACCGATGGACTGTTATGGACAAAAACCAGACGGACATATTAAATAATCCAGGACAAAGGACAATTAACCCATGGGCATAAAACTAAAATCAACACGTCAAACATCATGGTTACGGAAGTTTAAATAAGCATAATATATTTTATTTCATTTTTCCTCGTACTTTTATTTATTGTCATTTTAATTATTGTTATTTATTTTATATTGTTATTTAAATATCGTCATTTACTATACGCTTCGCTTAAAATATAAATCGACAAACCGGTCATTAAACGGTAAACCCCCTTTTATATATTATTATATATAATTATATATATTTTGTACAAATATAGTTGTTTAAAAATATAGTGTGCAATAAGCCCGCTCCCTGTGGAACGAAACGGACTTACTAAAAACTATACTACTCTACGATTAGGTACACTGCCTATAGTGTTGTAGCAAGGTTTAGGTATATCCCATTTGTAAATAAATAATTAAAACTTGTGTAGTTTGTATCACTTTTCGTAGTAAAAATATATACTATTTCACGTACCCCTCCGCTACCACATCAAGTACGGACTTTGCTTATCGTGTCGGAATCATATAAGATTAAGTTTAAATTTGGTCAAAAATACTCGGGTCATCACACAACTAACCGCCGTCTTCCCTATTGTGAAAACATAACCCGTAGTGCTTTTCCCCGAATCGTCACATCCACCCAAATCAGCATCCGCATAACCCCTAAGTATGACATTGCTTTTAGAGAAGCACAATCTCATATTAGAAGTACCTTTCAAATAACGAAGTAACTATTTAACCGCTTCCCAATGCTCTTTCCCCGGATTAGACATATAACGACTTACAACTCCCACTGCGTGAGCAATATCGGGTCTTGTACAAACCATGGCATACATAACACTACCCACGGTCAATGCATATGGAACCTTTTCCATCTCCATTTTGTCTTCTTCCGTTTTAGGTGATTGACTTTTCGATAGCTTTATCGTGCTACCCAAAGGCATAAAACGAGCCTTTGAATTTTCCATGTTAAACCTCTCTACAACTTTTTCAATATATTTGGATTGAGACAAGTATAGAGTACCCTTCACACAATCACGCACAATACTCATGCCAAGTATTTGCCTAGCACCACCAAGATCTTTCATCTCGAACTCATGGGAAAGTAATCCCTTCAACTTGTTGATTTCGGACATGTTAGAACCTGCAAGTAACATGTCATCAACATACAATAATAAGATTATGTAAGAAGACTTGAATTTCTTCAAGTAGCAACAGTGATCCGCTTCACATCTTAAGAAACCAATCTTCTTCATAAACTCGTCAAACTTCAAGTACCATTGCCGAGGTGCTTGCTTCAATCCATACAAACTTTTCTTTAGCTTACAATCCCACTTCTCTTTACCCTTTACCTCAAAGCCCTCGGGTTGCCTCATATAGATCTTTTCATCAAGGTTACCATGTAAGAATGCGGTCTTCACATCTAGTTGCTCTAGATGTATGTCCTCGGATGCAACCATAGAAAGTACCAAACGAATAGTAGTCATCTTCACCACCAGTGAAAATATCTCTTGGTAGTCAACTCCTTTCTTTTGTTGAAAGCCTTTAACCACCAAATGAGCCTTGTACCTTTTCTTGCCATCCAACTCATTCTTGATTCGATACACCCATTTACTTTGCAACGCCCTTTTATCATGAGGTAACTTCACTAGTGACCAAGTTTTATTCTTCTCAAGTGACCCCATCTCTTCTTTCATGGCAAGCTCCTATTGTATGGATTCTTTTGTCTTTCTTGCCTCAAAGTAACTTTCGCGTTCACCATTCTCGGTATAGAGTAAGTAGTTTGCTGATGGAGAATACCTAGGATTAGGTTTGGGCACTCTAGTCGAGCGTCTTAGTGTAGGAGCAACCGAAATGGTTGGACCGGTTTCATTTGTGTCCTCCTCATCACTAGAACTTGAACTATGTTCGGAATCATCACCGCTTTCCGAACCATCTGCATCATTAGCATTTTCTGACGCCTCACCGTTAATTGGCAATTCATTGTCACTCGTACTCCCACTAGAACCTGCAAGATCATCAATAGAAACATCGTCAAAAGTAACATGACCCGGTTTAGGACTCCCCGTTTCCGGTTTGCCATAGACTGAATCTTCATCAAAAGTAACATCACGAGAACGAATCACTTTTCTAGCCTCGTTATCCCAACAACGATAACCCATTTCATCCGACCCGTAACCTATGAAAGTACACTTCTTTGACTTAGCTTTAAGCTTGTCTCTATCCGCATCTTTGGTCTTCACATATGCATTACACCCAAAGATCCTAAGGTGACCATAACTCACCTTCTTACCTTGCCATTCTTCCTCGGGAATTCGGAAACCCAACGGTGTTGAGGGTCCCCTATTTATCAAATAAGCCACCGTGTTAACCGCATCCACCCAAAACATTTTAGGCAAACCGGCATGCAGTCTCATACTCTTTGCCCTTTCATTTAACGTACGATTCATACGTTTGGCGACCCCATTGTGTTGCGGTGTCTCCGGTACCATTTTCAACATTCTAATATCGAGCTTTGCACAATGGTCTTTAAACTCAAGACTACCATATTCCCCTCCATTATCCGACTTCAAGCACTTGACTTTCAAATTAGTCTCATTTTCTACCATAGCTTTCCACTTCATAAATGTATTAAATACATCAGATTTAGCTTTAAGAAAATAAACCCATACCTTTCGAGTGGAGTCGTCAATGAAGGTGACATAATAGCGAGAACCTCCATGTGATTCTACATTGGTTGGACCAAACACATCCGTATGAACAAGCTCCAATTTCTCCAACTTAGGAGCATTTCCCGATTTCCCAAAAGTCACCTTCTTTTGCTTCCCATATACACATGGTTCGCAAAATCCAAGTTCTACCTTTTTTAAATCTGGAATTCTCCCATTTGAAACAAGCATCTTCATACCCTTCTCACTCATATGCCCGAGTCTTCGGTGCCATAGAGTTGATTCAGACTCAACATTAACCGTAGCAACCACCATGTCTTCATCAAACACTTCAACCATATAAAGAGTTCCCCTTTTATGTCCACGGGCCACAATACATCTACCCTTAACCACCTTCCATTGGCGGTTTTCAAAAGTAACCGCGTTACCTTCATCATCTAATTGACCAACAGAAATAAGTTTCCTTTTTAATTTAGGAATGTACCTTACATTTTTCAAGGTCCAATTAGAGCCAAGAGTAGTCTTCAATACAACATCTCCAATGCCCTCTATATTGAGTTGTTTGTCGTCCGCCAATCTCACCTTGCCTTGATATGAACGAAAATTCTTCATCATGCTTTTGACATGAGTAGCATGAAACGAAGCTCCCGAATCCAAAATCCAAGACTCCATAGAATTTTCAACACTACATAAAAGTGCATCATCACTTTCTTCCTCGATCAAGTTCACACCTTTCGCCGGACCATTTTTACAATTCCTTTGAAAGTGTCCTTTTTGATTGCAACCCCAACAAACAGCTTCACTTCTATCTTTCGATGGATACCTCTTCTTAGACTTCTTTCTACCCTTCTTCTCACCGCAATCAAATTTCCTACCACGGTTGTCGGTACTTAACAAGGAACCGGATGTTGATTCCCCCGAGTTTCTCCTACGAGTATCTTCACCTAGAATCAAATCCCTTATTCCTTCGAACGCTAGCTTAGTAGTTCCCGTAGAGCTACTAACCGCGGTAACCGTACCCGACCAACTTTCCGGTAATGATGAAAGCAAGATTAGTGCCTTTAACTCATCATCAAACACAATATCTACCGATGCTAACCTCGATATGATGTTGTTGAACTCGTTGATATGATCTGTTGCACTCGTACCTTCCTTCATCTTCGTATTGAACAATTGTCGCATGAGAAAAACCTTATTAGAAGCGGTAGGTTTTTCATACATGTTAGAGAGTGCTTTCAAGCAAGCAAACGTCGTCTTCTCATTCACAACGTTGTATGCAACGTTCTTAGCAAGTGAAAGATGAATAGCGTCCAAAGCTTGACGATCCAAAAGCGTCCAATCGGCATCGCTCATGCTTTCGGGCTTGGTCTCTAACAGAGGTTGATGTAGCTTCTTTTGATACAAGTAATCTTCAATTTGCATCTTCCAAAAGCCAAAGTCTCTCCCATCGAATCGGTCGATTCTAAACTTTCCGTCTTCCGCCATTGTTCCCTTAACAAAACCTTGTGCTCTGATACCAGTTGTAAGGATATTAGGACCCAAAACAACGCAAGTGATTCAACAAGATCACTCACCGATAGTAATTCTACAAGATTACTAACTCACTTAATGAACGAAAGATTATAAATGCAAGAAATGTAAATCGACACAAGAGATAACGTGGTTATATGCAATCGTTGTGATTGCTTTAGTCCACGGACCAACTAGAGAATGTATTTACTGAATATTTGTGGTGTGTTTACAATGAGTTACAAGAGAGTCTATTTATAGAATGGTTTAAGGAGTAAGCTAAAAATAATTCCTTGAAGCTTCATGTGAGTTTCCTGACAGCTTCATGGAGGCTACATGTGAGTTTCCTGACAGCTTCGTGGAAGCTACATGTGAGTTTCCTAACAACTTCGTGAAAGTTTCATGTGAGTTTCCTGGAATCTTCCCTCTAATTGTTTAAAGTTCTCCATATCTCCAACAGATCCGAGATCTATTAATTTCAAAGAAGAAGAAAAATTAAGATAAGTAGATAAATCTGAAGAGATATTAACTCTGTTTAGTGAAAGTTCCTTCAGATTAGTAGTATTTTGCAGCATGTTAATGAAAACATGAGGTTCAAAATTGAGACCATCCCAATTAAAAGAGAGATCAATAGACTCCAATTTATGAAGAAGTGTGATCTCTGGTGGGACTCGACCTGACAAAATACAACCAGACATATTGAGATATGTAAGACTGTTAGAAAACCTGCTGATTTGAGGAGGAAGCTGAGAACCAGTAAAATCATTGAAAGCAAGGTTGAGACGCATAAGATGATGAAGATCAAAAAGTGACGTGTTGGGAAGTATGGAACCTTGTAGCATACCACAACTAAGGTCGAGACCAGTAACGTCACCTGTGGAGTGGTCGCAAGTAACTCCGTTCCAATCGCAACAATCTGTACTTATGTTCCAGTTCATCGTAATTGGATAGTAACTGGAACCAAGCCAATCTTTACATGCAGATTTTTCATTTGAAAAATTGATAGCAGAAAGATTTTGCTTGAAATGGAGCAAAGCAATAGTCTGTGAATCAGAACATCTAATGGAAGAAGAATATGAGGAAGTGAAAGAAGCAAAAGAGATTACAAAAAATAAAAGAGAAATGAAGGAAATAAACTTTGGATAGCTCATTTTTTTTTTAACTGGAAGTTGCTAATAGCTATAAACATTCATACTTTCTCTACATATATACTAATGATAATATTATTGCACCTCGTTCATTGCAAAGTTAATCAGACAAAATAAATATAATTAATAAGACATGCAATACATATTATCATGACTGAACGACAATATGGATAGGGACTGGTTTTATAAATGTGGGTCGTCTAGTGGAAAAATTCAAACTTCAGTGTGTGACAATTTAAACAGCAGCCAGTGCACGAATGCTGTTTTAAGTAAGTCGGCCTGTTTTAGTGACATTTGAGACTGCATTTGAAGATTAATAAGACAGTTTTGTCGCCAAATAAATAAATAATTAATAAACCTTCCAAACAGAGAAAAAAGGTGCATGGACTTATTCATCAATGATAGTGAAAAACACATCATCAATGAAACTTCGTATGAAGTTGATTGAGATTTATGTCTTTTTTTGTGGTCAAAGTTATGCTTTTTAGCAAAATAGTCGATGTTGATACGCATGAGATTCATGTCAACCGTTTTTGACCCTTTCTCGATCTCTCACATTCTCTAATCACATCAATCCATTATCGTTAGATATATCTAATCCAATCCAGTATCGTTAGATATATTTATGGGAGCTGATGCGCACACTACTTATTTTTTTACCATACACCACTAAAATAATTATTTTTAGACCATTATACTCTTTCTCATACTTAACTTGATTAAAGTAGTTTGTTTAAATCATTCAACCATTTTTTACTATCTTCTAATAATTTTATTTAGTCTCCTTTAAATATCGCATATGAACTGAACAAGATGTGAGGTGAGCCGCGCTACGCAGCGAAATTTTGCGATGCGTGAGCTCACACTCTATTATTTTAAATACTAATTGTTGGTAGATGCTGTTAGAGCGCGATCCGTTGTGCGAAAATGAAAACTGCGTGCGAAAGTCAACTTGTTAAATGTTAAGACTAAGAATTGAAAGTTGAATTGTTGTAAATAATTGATCAGTGATTGTTTTTTTTTATTAACTGAATTGATTGATTACAAATACAAAGTGTTAATTTATACACTTGAGCTCCTAACAGCTATTTCTACTAAAGGAATGGATCCAATTGACTTTTGAAACCCCTTTAACATTTAAGGAAATATGGCTGTTGGTAGATAGCACTTGTAGCCGTTGGATGCTTGTACTTATGCAGTCTTGTGATGAACTATAAAAGGAAAGGATGAAGTTTGACTTCTGGTCCCAAAAGTCAAAGTTACTCAAAAGTGGTAACTTTGTATTGTTGCTGTATTCTAACACTCCCCCTCAAGTTGAATAGTGGGGTTTTCAATGTTCAACTTGCCAAAAACTTCGCTGAAGAGTCTTTCGTTGACTGACTTGGTGAGGATGTCGGCTAGCTGGTCTTCTGATCTGATTGATGGGAGAGAGATGATTTCACCATCTAACTTTTCTCGAATAAAATGTCGGTCTATTTCCACATGCTTGGTTCGATCGTGCTGAACTGGATTCTCTGAAATGGCAATTGCTACTTCATTGTCACATAAGATTTGAATTGCCTCATTTGGTGGGAAACCGATTTGTGTCAGCAATTTCTTGATCCATATTGCTTCAACAACCCCTTTTGCTATTCCCCTAAATTCTGACTCGGCACTTGAAAGAGATACAACTTTATGTTTCTTACTTTTCCATGCCACCAGATTACCTCCAACAAGTGTGAAGAATCCGGATGTAGATTTTCCATCCCCTTTTTCTCCAGCCCAACTTGCTTCTGTATATATTTGAGTCTTTAGGTGTCCATGTCTTTTTAAAAACAACTCCATGATCTGCTGTCTTCTTCAAGTATCTGATGATTCTCATAACAGCTTCCATATGGTGAACTTGTGGTTGATGCATAAACTGACTCACAACTCCAACTGCATGTGCTATATCAGGCCGAGTGTGAGCAAGATAGATGAGTTTTTCCACCATCCTTTGGTATTGCCCTTTATCAGCAAAATCAGCTTCATCTTCCATAAACAGCTTCTGGTTTGGAATCATTAGAGTATCAGCTGGTTTGCAATCAATCATACCTGTTTTTTCAAGAAAATCAAGAACATACTACTTTTGACAGATAAATATTCCCTGTTGGGATCGTAATACCTCAATCCCCAAAAAATACTTAAGTCTGCCCAAATCTTTCATTTCAAATTCTTTAAATAAGTTCATTTTTAATTTAGAAATTTCCTCTTTATCATTTCCTGTTATTATCATATCATTAACATAAATGATTAAGCATGTAATTAAATTTCCTTTTCGTTTATAAAAGAGAGTATGATCCGAGTTGCTTTGTTTAAAATCATATTTTTTCATGAATAGAGTAAATCTCCCAAACCAAGCCCGTGGTGATTGTTTTAGCCCATATAAAGCCTTTTTAAGTCGACAAACTTCCCTGTTTTTAAAGTTATCGGAGAATCCAGGTGGTGCTTCCATATAGACTTCCTCTTTTAATTCGCCATGGAGAAAAACATTCTTCACATCAAATTGATGAAGTGGCCAATCTTTATTTGCAGCGATAGAGAAGAGAACTCTAATGGTATCAATCTTTGCAACTCGTGAGAAGGTTTCGGAGTAATCAATCCCGTATGTCTGAGTGTACCCTTTTGCAACCAATCGAGCTTTGTATCTTTCAATAGTTCCATCTGGTTTATGTTTTATAGTAAATACCCATCGACATCCCACTGGTTTTTTTTCCTTGGGGCACAACACATTTTTCCCACGTGTCATTATCATTCAAGGCTTTCATTTCAACTTTCATTGCTTCTTTCCAGTTTTTTGATTTTAGAGCTTGTTCAACGAAAGTTGGAATATTTTCAGAGTAAATCGCGGAATTAAACTGATGAGCTTCTTTTGACAGATTTCCCAGTTCTATATTAGTCATAGGATATCTGGATCTTTGCGCTTCTTTTTCTGGTGAGTATCATCTAGGTGGGACACCTCTATTGACTCTTTGAGGTAGGACATATCGTTGGGTGGTTTCATCAGAATTGGTGTCATTTTGTTCCTCGTGGGTTTGATGTTCATTGTTCGAGGAGGTTTCAGTAGTCTCACAGTTCGGTGGGATAGTTTCTGTGGGTTCATGGTCTTGTGTTGGCTCGAGGTTTAGTGTTGGAGTTTGTATAGGTTCGGGGTTTTGTATTGGCTCGGGCTCTTGTGTTTGAATTGGTTCAGGGTTTTGTGTTTGAGGTGTTTGATGTGGAACCCATGTCATCCAACTAAGAGTGTCATTAATTTCATTCTCCCCCTCACTCGTGAGTTGGGTATTATTGTAAAAATATTCAGTTTCAACAAAATCACAGTTCATTGTGGTAAAAATATGACGTCTTTTTGGACTGTAACACCGATATCCTTTTTGGTTTATTCCATAGCCAACCATGACACATTTTTACGCACATGGATCTAGTTTGGTATGCTCATGTTTTGGAATATGGACGAAGACCGAGCTCCCAAATGTTTGAGGTTCAATGCTAAATGAAGTCAGAAGGGTATGGAATTGGGAAAGCGTATATTTAGGGGTTTTTGTGCCCAAAACCTTAGTGGGTAAACGATTGATAAGATAGGTAGCGGAAGCAAGGGCTCTGGCCAAAAACTTTTCTGAGCCTTGGATTCAATTAATAAAGCTCTTGTCATTTTTAAAAGTAGTCGATTCTTACGTTCGGCTACGCCATTTTGCACGGGGGTATGAGCACACGAGGTTTGATGAATAATCCCATTATTTTCACAAAAAGATTTCATTGATGAGTTTACAAACTCACCCCCATTATCGGATCTCAACATTTGTATGTTTTTATTAAATTGGGTTTGTACCATTTTATAAAAGTGAGAAAATTTTTCAAAGACTTCTGATTTGTGGGTTAGAAAATAAATTCAAGTCATTCGGGTATGATCGTCAATAAATAAGACAAAATATCGAAATTTTTCCCCCCAATGACCAGTGCAGGACCCAAACATCCGAATGGATTAAAGCAAAGGGAACATCTTTTCTCGTATTACTTGGTTTAAAAGTACTTCGGTGACTTTTAGCCAAAATACTAGTTTCACAATTTAAGGTAATGTTTGATGGAAAAAGACTTGGAAATAACGCATGTAGGTATCCGACGGATGGGTGACCCAACCTCCTATGCCATAGCCAAACTTCCCTCGTAGGTGTTCCGTGAGAAAGCATCACGGTACCTTGTTGGGTTACTTCGTTCACATAGTACAGCCCGCCCCGTTCAGTGCCACGCCCAATAATTACCCCAGTTCGGATATCTTGAAGGATACAGAAAGTGGGGTGCAGTAAAACTGAACAATTTAATTCTTTTGTAACGTGACTAACGGATAAAAGTTTATGTGACAAGGTCGGGATATATAAACAATTAGATAAGTTCATAGTCGGAGTAATTTCAATTTTTCCACCCCCTTTTACTTGTACAACACCTCCATTGGCCGTTTGAATTTTACTAACCCGAGGTTTTGATTGGGCATAAAAATCGGATTTTTCATAACTCATGGTGTGGGTGGCACCACAATCAAAAATCCATTCATTACGTTTTTCGTTATTTGAAATAAGATTAGCTTTTCCGGTAGGACACAAATTATTTAAATGTTTAAAATTCATAGTATTTTGGACAGGTTTAAAAACATCATTTCTTGTCTGTTAATAGGCCTATTTTTATGAAGCCTATTTTTATTAAACGAATTGGGCTTCTGGGCCTGAATAGGGGAGCCTTGATAAATAGATTGTTGGCCTGAATCCAAGTTACAACACAGATCACATGTCCCAACCTTTTTGTTTTCTTTATTTCTCTCTTATCTATAATAAGAAAGTAATTATGCCATCATTAGTTTATACGTGTCAAAATCTGAACCCTTTGATGTGTTTCCTTAATTTGATCTTAGCCATTTAAATTAATAATCACGTCATTTAGCATTCTAAGCGGCGGTTAAGAAAATTAATTACCCTTTTACCCTAATTATCCTTTAGCAGTAAATATTTGAGATAACTACCCACGTCAGTTTCTTGGAATTTTACCCCCTGAAATACTTATCTACACAACACGTTTCGTTCCTCCATTCAACTATTCATCTTCAATAAAAGTACCCAAATCAACCCATTGTATCAGAATCATCATGTCATAGTATGAAAAATCCTCTATATGGTAGGATGATGACCGACGATCAATCAACCACCAGTTGCGATGAATCGTACTGTAAACCTTAGAAACAGTTCGCTCATGATTTCATGTCAAATCAATGTACTCAATACACCACTTCATCAGATATTATGTTAGTGTTTCATCACATTCTTTTAATTTGTTTCTCAAATTCAACGTTACTTGCCTTCCTCAATTTGATTCCAGGTTTTACAGGTACGTTGCTGATTGCTCAATTCGCTAATCTTTTGATTTTATTTTGCTTTATCTATTGTTGGATGGGGTTGGATGTTGATTTGATTTTGCTGCTTCATCTCGCATGTTTTTTTTCCAGATTGTAATCAAGAGTATGCATCTCTTTCTGTTTTTCTAATCTCTTATCTCTCTTATGAATGCTATTCAATTTTTTGCTTTTGTGGTCTAAAAATAGGTTAGAACGAAAGAAAAAAAGAGTTTTGGCGACTCTTAAAGTCTGGACAACTGTTTTGAACAGCTTTCTAAGGGTACTTTTAGTGGAAGCTATCAAGAGTACAAACCTCATTCTGTTTTTCTAATCTATTATTTATTTTATGTATGCTATATAATTAACAGATTAGAATGTTAAAGGGTGAAGAAAACAAGAGTTTTCGCAACTCTTGACGTCTTGGGAACTGTTTTGTAACAGCTTTTTAATGTGGTTTCCCATGATGAAGCAGAAGGCTTGATTCCTGAAGAGGTTCATTACTTACGAGTTTATCTATTATATTTTGTTTTTAATTTTTTTAATCATAATATACACTGTCTGATTAGCCAACACTTGGTCAACACATATTGGGTAGTAACGACCAACTATTGCTCAAACGTGTTGGTGTAAAGGACTAATGTATCCAACCATATACTTTCAAACGTGTTATGTTAGGCCAACTTACAAACACCCTTTTTTCTTTATTTTTATGAATATGTAAAGTTTATTTACTTGTATTATAGATAGATAAACACTTTGGCGCTTCTTCCAGTTATAGCCTATCCTCTGTTAGAAATGTTTGGAAGTTTGGCCATTTGACCTATTAGTGGTAGACTATAACTAAAATTGACCTGTTTAGCTGACAATGGGTTGAAATCACCATCCTAGACCACATGTTGTATGTGTATAACTTCAGCATCCATCTCTAAACACATGCCATTTATTTGTTAAATTCTTTTGCAGAATTTACCTCAGCCTACTTTTGCGGATTTTGTTTTGGTAATTAATTCTAGCGTGTCTCTATCTATAAGTTATAAGGGTAATGTTAACATATTTAAGGTAATAATAGCTTGTATGGTATCGTTTTAGGTCTCCTGAATGTTTCGAACTAGGTTGGCCAATGAACCAAGACCATGACTTCTTTTATATTCCCAATGTTGTTACTAAAAGCATAAGTACTGTCCGGGTAAAACTAAAACCGAAAAGAAGATTGAAAAGAATGATGATGAAGTATAGGTAATTGGTACCCAACCCGCCCATCTCGCCACCTCTACTTAAATTGAAAACCACGATTATTTGATTGTTAGACCTATCATGTTTGATTTTCAGATGCATCATTTCACATCATCTCTCTTAAATATAATAACAAAACTTTTATGGTGTCATTATGTATGAAAAAAATCTACGTGGCAAAATTTCACACCATTAGATGCATTTTCATTGAGTAGGTACCAATTGTGCTGGTTGACCTTTCACCAGCACCTGAGCTGAGGACAGGACAGAGAAATTTCACCCAAGAATCATAACTCCAATCGTAGAGCGAAAGTCCACCTGAAGCCATTGACTTGGAACGTTCAGCCTCGTCTTTAAAGGCGTTCAAATGTCTAGCGTCTTTAAATATACCAAAGATGGAGGACATATGAGAAGTATTGATCGTGGATCAACATTTTTATGGTGTTTTAGGGTTTCAATCACTTATGGTTGTCTCTTTGTTGTTTAGGTTGTGTCTATTGTGTTTGTTGTGTTCATATCGTTGTGAACTTGGTTTGTTTTGATGTTTTAATTTTCCTAGATATATTGGTATCTTAGTTTAAATGTGGTCGTTTCCACTGGTATTTATGTATATGTTGATCCGCGATTTAGTTTAATATAATCAAGTGTTTTTTGATTTCTTAGTTAATTTAGTATTTCGTAACGCTTCACTTGCTGTTTATACTGCACTTTATATAAATTGACTTGAAGATATTGATGTTGAAGTTTATACTTATGTTATTTCACTTCTCTTACTATACTTTAACTTGTCTAATTATTTGAAGATGTTGAAGTAGATGTTTTACGTTTTTAACCATGACTTTTGATTCTATGTTTCTGGATCAATTTTAGCATACATGATGCAAATGACCCTAACTTCAAATTCAGTACAATCTCCAAGTCTTTTTTTGGGTGTTAAATAGTTTCGGCATCTTAACCTGCAAAATTTGAAGCATCTTTAACTTTTGAAAGTTGCTAATTTTAATACTCTTAACATTTACTGTTATTCAAAGATAAAATACACACAAATATGATGCTCTAAACTAACATTTTCACTACGTTTTTGAGGAAGCCTAATCCAATAACTAATAGTTACAACATTTGCTGTAAACTTAATACAAAATTGCTGAAATAGTCCCTGTGGTTTGTACCAAAACGCTGGTTTAGTCCCTGTGCTTTTTTTTGATGGATTTGGTCCCGGTGGTTTGTAAAAGTTGCTGATTTAGTCCCTCTGACCGACGGCCATCAAAAAATGCCGTTAACTCCAGTCATGTGCCAGACATGTGAGGGTATTTTCGTTAGTTTCTTTCATTTATTTACAATATTGCTGAAATGGTCCCTGTGGTTTGTAACAAAGTTGCTGAATTGGTCCCTGTGGTTTTCAAATTGAGCAGGTCGTCACTTTCATAAGAACACAAAATCAAAATCTGGATTCATAGTAAATTGAGCTCGAAAATCAATTGAAACCTCATCTATATGCCGCGACTAACATGTGTTGTGAAGCAACTTCCATCAAAACACCATGAAATTCCTGAATTCGATCAAGAACAACTCGTATCCTTCTTTATGAACTTCAAAATTAAAAAACAAGATCTGATGTTGTTTAGCATATGAATCCTTCACAAAAGTGGTTGCAAATGTATCCACAAACACTCGACAATCATCATCCAGACTTGAGTCATAACAGAAATTACGAATTTGAAGGATGAAGATTCGATTGACTTTTTATACGAATCTTTGACTCCAAAATTCAAACTCGATACATTAAATTGAGATATGAGATTGTTCATACACCTTCATGAGATGAAAATAAACAACTCTGCACTTTTACTTTTCTCGATTTCATTCTGAAACGATCCGGAGCTCAAGTCACCATGACTTTCTGAAGAACGATGAACTCGATATCAATTTGCTCAAATATGTTGTTGTAGAACTGAAGTTGTGATCGATGAGGTTTAGAAATTGTATTAGAATCATGTTGTGGTAATCAATTAAAGTTAACACTCAATATATGAAGATTTGGATTTTATGAGCTATGAACATTCATACGATTACTGTAGGAGGTAGCTTGAATCTGATTAAGTGACTTTTGTGAATTATGTAAACTGAATCTGAGATTGAATAAACTAAAATGAATGAATGATCTCAGACAGTGTTGATGTGAGGAAGATAGAAATTTTGGGGATAAAGATTTCAGCAATTTTGTTGCAAACCACAGGGACCAATTCAGCAACTTTGTTACAAACCACAGGGACCATTTCAGCAATATTGTAAATAAATGAAAGAAACTGACGAAAATACCCTCACATGTCTGGCACATGACTGGAGTTAACGGCAATTTTTGACTGCCGTCGGTCAGAGGGACTAAATCAGCAACTTTTACAAACCACCGGGACCAAATCCATCAAAAAAAGCACATGGACGAAACTAGCATTTTGGTACAAACCACAGGGACAATTTCAGCAATTTTGTCTAAACTTAATGTGTCTTTTGCATCTTGTACATGTCATTTTTTTTTACTTACTGTTGCTTTGTCACAAAAAGGGTCTGTTGCCATATTTAATTTTTTGGTTGATCGCATATCTTAATTACCTAATTTTGATCCGTTTATGTTTCACCAGCTTCATTTATAGCAATGGCTTTTTCTTACATACATAAATACATTACCTTATGACCTATTATCAAACAATTACAGCTTTTGGATGAAATAATTAACAACCTAGCATCAAAACAATGACAAATTATTCATTTATTCATATTTTATCATACTTAAGGTATATTTATATTCACGTGTTTGTTTTGTATCACTCTAATAAACACATATGTTTCATTTATGTTTGTATGTTGATTAACATAAATGTATTAAGAAGAGTATCTGCTTTAAAAAAAATTAAGAAGAGTATTTTGTTAAACAATCATCTATGCGTAATCCCCGCCAAGTGGCGGGTTATAAACTAGTTATTATTAAAAAGGGATCTTTTAATTCACTTTTTCTGGAAACGCCTTTTGACAGATCTTTTGGGGTTGAGTGTTTATCTTCACAATTCATCCCATCCCCTTTGATTTCACTCATCTGATTAGGGTTTATTCCCTCCTCTCTCATCGGTTCTTGTAAACACTCGAATCTATTATGATTCATTAGTTTAATTCTGGCCAAGTTACAGTGATTAGGGTTCACCCTAATCACTTTAATCGATTGTTTTGATGCGAAATTAGGGTTTGAAGGTTTTACCTTCACCCATTTGTTCGATTTTTGAGATAAATTAAAGGTTGGGTTACCTCTTTTAGTTGCCGTTGAAGGTGACCGTTGGTTGCCGCCGGTGACTCTATGATTGCTGTCGGCTCCCTCTGCCATCATAACTCTGCCTGGTTTCGGTTTGTGCCACCAATTGGGATACCCAAGAAGCTTATAGCAGTTGATTATTGAGTGTCCTTGGATTCCACAATAAACGCAGCTTATAGGTTGTGGTGGTCGATGGTGATTCATGGTGACAACTTTTGATGGTTTACATAGCGCACTCAGGTAACTCTGATCATTTGTGAATTGAAGTTGTTCTTGGTTATTGGCCAAGCTGCCGTCAATATTTGACATGGTAGCTTGGTGTAATAAGGTTTCTTGTATTTGCATCTTAAGCTACCGTCAATTTTGACATGGAAGCTTATTCGGGTAAATGATTGAAGCTTAAAAACGAGTGAATGGATCCTAGATCTTCACGGTTAGCTCTGATACCATGTTAAGACTAAGAATTGAAAGCTGAATTGTTGTAAATAATTGATCAGTGATTGTTTTTTTTATTAACTGAATTGATTGATTACAAATACAAAGTGTTAATTTATACACTTGAGCTCCTAACAACTATTTCTACTAAAGGAATGGATCCAATTGACTTTTGGAACCCCTTTTAACATTTAAGGAAATATGGATGTTGGTAGATAGCACTTGTAGCCGTTGAATGCTTGTATGCAGTCTTGTGATGAACTATAAAGGGAAATAATGAAGTTTGACTTCTGATCCCAAAAGTCAAAGTTACCCAAAAGTGGTAACTTTGTATTGTTGCTGTATTCTAACACAACTGTTGAAGTAAAGCTCTGTCTAAAAAGGTTGATATCATGAGTCAATAGCTGCCAAACCGACTTTTTAGCTCGGTAAAAAATAGTAGATGGGCTTATGTAAGCCGTTTTCAATAATTATTTGGAATGATTTTTTATGGTACTCTTGTTTTGTTATTTTTAGTAATAATTTGATTTGATTTAATCAAGCTTTTCTCTTATATTATTATTATTATATAAGTATAAAGACCAAACAATTAATTTTTATTAAAGGCAAACTTACACGTACTCCATACCCTAACATTTTATAATAACTCGGTAGAGAGATTAGTACCTAATACGTAAGTATTAAACTTTGATACCAAAATCACATGAATAAATGGATAAGTAAACGGATAAGTGAAATATCTAGAATTCGTTCAATTCGTGTTTATCTTTATGATTCGGAATGCAACAGTGAAGATGATGATGAATATGAATGAAATGAGGACGATGATTACTGAGATGATGATGCTGTAACGAAGATGATATGAATGCAGTAACACAATGATCTACTCACAACAACTTGTCACATTCATTTCATGATCAAGGATTACATGTGAGAGGGAAAGGAGAGGGATTATAGAATGTGTGTGTTTTCCAAGGTACGGGGGAAATGGGATTATAATAGGAAACTTGTAATTGTGGAGGATGATGGCTATTTACATTATTTGTGATTACAAGGCTAAATGCTAAAACATATCTAAGGACAAATTAGTCATTTCCCTCTAAAGGTAGAAAGGACATTTTACATTTACAAATCGCATTAATATTTTGGTGCTAACAATAACGTTTTTCCTATTTAGGTTATTTAGGAGGGTAACTATGTTAAAATGCAATGCAAATTTAGATAATATGGAATTAGTAATGTGTGTAAATATCTAGATATTAAAATGTAAAAGAAATATCTGGATATTAATGAGGAAAAAATCTAGATGTTAAAATGTAAAAATCTAGATATTTTTATGTGGTAAAAATATCTAGATATTTATCCATGGAAAAATCTAGTGTGTAGAAGTTTTCATGGAGTAGTATAAATATGGGTGGTGATTTCATTTGTGAGTAAGTTGTGAAAAGAGTGAGTTGAGAAGTAGAAAAGAAGTAAGAAGTGAGAAGAGTGTGAGTAGAGAAGAAAAACTTGTAAGTAAGTAATATTGTAATTGTATTTTGTATTAATAAAAGTGTTCTTTGTTAAGTTTCCCGGTTAAGCATTAGTTTGTGTTTAAGTTCTTAGTGCACTTGTGTTATTTTTATTATATGGTCGGCTCTGCCGCCTAAGTGATATATGGTCGGTTATACCGCCTGAATGATATATGGTCGACACTGTCGCCTAAATATTATTGTGCACTAAGGATTTATAAAATTAAAGGCTAACCAACGTCAAAGTGTTGGTCTAGTGAGTGAGTATAACCTAGGTCCTCTATAGTGGGTGTGTTGGGCTCGTAGAAGCTTCCAACAATTGGTATCAGAGCGGGTCGTTCGGGATCATTGCTAGTGGAGGTACTCATCAGTAAACGTTGGACGTTTACATCGACTTGTTTTCACCAAGGCTCTAAGGGAGATTCTGTCGGAGCACAGTTAGGAACTGTGAAAGCTCATCGGTTAGGGACCAAGCTTATTGGACGCTGGACGTCATGATGGCAGATCTTGCAAGTACGAGCAGTGGAATCAAGAGTCTCAATAACCACAACTATGGTTATTGGCGGACTTGTATAGAATCTTACCTACAAGGACAGGATTTATGGGAAATAGTTGCTGGTAATGACACAACGCCTCCACCGAAAGAAAATGCTGAAGCCTTGAGAAAATGGAACATCAAGGCCGGGAAGGCTTTATTTATATTGAAGACTACAATCGAGGAGGATCTATTGGAGCACATCCTGACCAGAAAACACCAAAGGCAGCTTGAGAAACTTTTGAAAAATTATTTTCAAAGAAGAATGAAGCACGCCTCCAGCTCTTGGAAAATGAGCTCGCAGGTATCTCACAAGGAAGTCTATCTATTTCTCAGTATTTCACCAAGGTGAAATCTATTTGCTGTGAGATATCTCAACTTGCTCCTGAAGAGAAAGTGGGTGATGCAAGGATGAAGAGAATTATCATCCACGGCTTAAGATCCGAGTATAATGGATTTATAGCCGCTGTAAGAGGATGGCCTACTCAACCATCATTAATAGAGCTGGAGAATTTATTGGCTAATCAAGAGGCATTAGCCAAGCAGATGAATGAAGTAACCATAAAAGACGGAGAAGATGCACTCTTCACCAATAAGAAGAAAGCAACATCTCGAAGACAAGAGGCAATGAAAGAAAGTAAGACATATGGGTGGAAGGGTCACTCAAAATCAAAAGGAAACACTTCAGGGGGAGCTCAACAAGGAAGAAGAGATCATCGCCAACAATACGGGAAAAATGATAAGAGAAAGAATGGTGAATGCTTCAATTGTGGCAAGAAGGTTCATTTTGTTCGAGATTGTAGATTCCCCAGAAGGCGAACTTTCGAAGGAAATGTGGCCGCCGCAAGAGATGAGAAGAAAGAGGTCACATTCGAAGCATCCATTAATGAGGAAACTTGGGATGCAGAAGCAGGACTCTCCGTTGAAGCTGACATGGATGATCAAGCTCTTGCAGCATCCTTAAAGTCAAAAATAAACTACAAAGATGATTGGATCATTGATTATAGGTGCTCAAATCATATGACCAATGATGAGACGAAGCTGCAAGAAATAGATGATTACAAAGGAAAGAGAGTCGTGTTGACAGCCAACAATTCAAGGTTGTCTATTTCTCACATTGGAAAGACAATAATTCAAAGTGAAGGTGGATTTCATAATCTCCAACTCGAGAAGGTGTATCTTGTCCCTGGCCTAAAGAAGAATTTACTGTCAGTAACACAATTGACAGCAGAAGGGAAGTATGTGCTCTTTGGACCAGAAGATGTGTCCGTATTCAAGAGAGTGAAGGTGGTTGGCAATCCAATTATGCAAGGAAGAAGAATAGAGTCGGTCTATGTAATATCTGCTGAAACAGCATATGTGGACAAGACTCGAAAGAATGAGACGGCTGATCTGTGGCATGAACGTCTTGGGCATGTGAGCTACAACAAGTTAAAGGAGATGATGGTAAAACACATAGTAAATGGGCTTTCTCAAATTGATATCCGAACATATACAATATGTGCTGGATGTCAATTTGGAAAAGCTCACCAATTGCCATTCAAGGAGTCACAATATCAGTCCAAGACACCACTAGAGCTCATACACTCAGATGTTTTTGGCCCAGTGAAACAAACATCACTTGGAGGCATGAAGTATATGGTGACATTCATTGATGACTTCTCAAGGTATGTGTGGGTTTACTTCATGAAAGAAAAGTCGGAGACTTTTCAGAAGTTTAAAGATTTCAAGAAGAAGATAGAAAGGGAGCTCAATAATAAGATTAGGTGCTTACGCACAGATAATGGAGGAGAATATTTATCGACTGAGTTCAATATGTATCTTGAGAAGCACAAGATCAGAAGGCAATTAACTTGCCCTAATACTCCACAATAGAATGGAGTGGCAGAACGTAAGAATCGTCATCTTGCTAAAACTTGTCGAAGTATGCTTCATGGTAAGAATGTACCAGGAAGATTTTGGGCCGAATGTATGAGGACGGCTTCATACGTGATTAACAGACTCCCACAAACAAAGTTGGGCCATATTTCACCGTATGAAAGATTATGGAAGATCAAGCCAACCGTCAACCATCTCAAGGTTTTTGGATGTGTATGCTACGTCTTCGTGCCAGGTCATCTACGAAGCAAATTTGATAAGAAGTCAATTCGATGCATTTTTGTCGGTTATGATGAATCAAGAAAAGGATGGAGATGTTGTGATCCAAATACTGGAAAGTGCCATACTTCAAGAAATGTGGTATTTGATGAAGCTTCTTCATGGTGGTCACCACAAAAGATAGAGCTTCCAGAATCTCATAAATTAGAAGAAGTCCCAGAAGAAAGAGAATAATGTGAAGAGCACGTATTAGATCCAACTAAAGAAGGAGAAGGGTCGTACTCTAAGGAAAAGAGTCCATGGAAAACTGGTGTACATCAATCTATATCCGAGGAGGTTCGTCCAAGCCAAAAGGAAGTCGAGGAGCATGCACAAGAATTAAGGAGATCAACAAGGCCGAGACAACCTAATCCAAGGTATGTCAATGCTGCTCATGTGGATGAATCAATACCTATTGAGCCTTCTACTTATGAAGAAGCAGCACAAAGTCGAGAGTGGCAGAAAGCGATGGAAGAAGAAATTAATGCACTAAAAGAAAACCAGACATGGAGTTTAGTTCCAAAGCCAAAAGATGTAAAACCAATATCTTGTAAATGGGTTTACAAGGTGAAGACTAGATCAGATGGCTCCGTTGAAAGGTATAAAGCTCGACTTGTTGCTAGAGGTTTTTTTCTCAACAATATGGGTTGGATTATGAAGAAACGTTTAGTCCAGTGGCGAAGATCACAACAATTCGAGCTCTACTAGCTTTAGCCGCTAGTAAATCTTGGAAGTTGTGGCAGATGGATGTCAAGAATGCTTTCTTACATGGAGAACTTGACAAAGACATTTATATGGAGCAACCAAGAGGCTTTGAGAACAAGTTCCATCCTGACCATGTCTGCAAATTAAAGAAAGCACTATACGGCTTGAAGCAGGCTCCAAGAGCTTGGTACGGGAAGATTGGCGAGTTCTTGGTACAAAGTGGTTTCACAGTTGCTCCTTCAGATTCTAGTTTATTTGTGAAACAAGATCAAGGAAAACTAGCCATAGTGCTAGTATATGTAGATGACTTAATCATCACGGGAGATCACTATGAGGAGATCCAAAGAACAAGAGAGAATCTGTCTATCAGATTTCATATGAAGGAGCTTGGAGAACTCAAACATTTTCTTGGACTCGAAATAGAGAAGAAAAGAGAAGGATTATTTCTGGGACAACAGAAATATGCGCGAGATCTTTTACAAAAGTACGGAATGCTTAATTGCAAACCTATCTCAACTCCGATGGATCCGAATACAAAACTACGAGCCGACGAAGGAAAAAGTCTTCAAGATGTTACCATGTATCGAAAGTTGGTCGGAAGTCTTATTTATCTCACATTAAACCGACCAGACATATATTATGCAGTTGGAGTGGCTAGTCGGTACATGAGCAATCCAAAGAAGCCACACCTTGATGTTGTAAGACGCATCTTAAGGTATGTTAAAGGCACTATTAACTTTGGCATTTTGTACAAGAAAACAAAAGAATGTCACGTGACTGGATATTGTGACGCTGATTACGCTGGAGACTATGATACACGACGATCAACAACTGGATACATCTTTAGTCTTGGATCGGGAGTAATATCATGGTGCATCAAGAGACAACCAACTGTATCCTTATCAAGCACCGAAGCAGAATACGATCGGCAGCATCAGCAACACAAGAAATTACTTGGTTGAAGCAGCTAATGGAAGATCTTCATCAATCAACAGATTATCAAGTAAAGCTTTTCTGCGATAACCTATCAGCTATACGTCTAGCAGAAAATCCAGTCTTTCATGCGAGAACAAAACATATAGAAGTGCACTATCACTATGTTCGCGAAAAGGTTCTTGAAGGGAAGATCAATATGGTGCCAACAAAGACAGATGAACAAGTTGCAGATATATTCACCAAGAGTTTAAGTAAACCAAAGTTTGAAAAATTCAGAGAAGCACTTGGAATGGTCTGCAAGTCACCAATGGAAGAAAATTTGCATTGAGGGGGAGTGTTAAAATGCAATGCAAATTTAGATAATATGGAATTAGTAATGTATGTAAATATTTAGATATTAAAATGTAAAAGAAATATCTGGTTATTAATGAGGAAAAAATCTAGATGTTAAAATGTAAAAATCTAGATATTTTTATGTGGTAAAAATATCTAGATATTTATCCATGGAAAAATCTAGTGTGTAGAAGTTTCTATGGAGTAGTATAAATATGGGTGGTGATTTCATTTGTGAGTAAGTTGTGAAAAGAGTGAGTTGAGAAGTAGAGAAGAAGTAAGAAGTGAGAAGAGTGTGAGTAGAGAAGAAAAACGTGTAAGTAAGTAATATTGTAATTGTATTTTGTATTAATAAAAGTGTTCTTTGTTAAGTTTCCCGGTTAAACCTTAGTTTGTGTTTAAGTTCTTAGTGCACTTGTGTTATTTTTATTATATGGTCGGCTCTGCCGCCTAAGTGATATATGGTCGGTTATACCGCCTGAATGATATATGGTCGACACTGTCGCCTAAATATTATTGTGCACTAAGGATTTATAAAATTAAAGGCTAACCAACGTCAAAGTGTTGGTCTAGTGAGTGAGTATAACCTAGGTCCTCTATAGTGGGTGTGTTGGGCTCGTAGAAGCTTCCAACAAACTATTTTTAATCAATGTACACCATCTTATAGGTTCAACGTGACCGTTTCTGACTCTGATCCTTTTTACGACCACCACAAATAATACTTCTAGCCAGGTTTGAATATGAGATGTCCTATGAGGATATTAGAGACCTCAATCACTAAGCTATATAAGAATACAATTGTCAATTGGATAACACATTATCATCCCGTGACCAAGTAAACTCATCAACACATGTGATAACATACTTACACTCAAATGGCCTAAAAATGGGGCATAAATTAAAAAGTTACTACTATAACAGTGCATAAGTAATAACCTGCATAGGAAAGGCATTTCACATAACTTTTGTAAACTAATCTCATTTCATGTTACACAAATACCTTCTCATGGTTCGGCTCTTCAAGATCATATGCTCTCCAACATCATCAACAATCTCATTGAACCACTTTTCTCTTCTCGTCGTCAACATCATATATCCTATTACTATTCCGAGTGGAGTTCCACAACTGTATCCTAACATCACTGCCTTCCATGTAAATCCACTCTCTTCATCTCCATCTGCTTTGATTTGTGGTTTGAGTGACCCCTCACACTTCTTAGGCAAAGGGAGCCCACAAAGTTTCTCATTCCCTTCAAACGAATTCCCTTCAAACGTGCTGAACTGTGATCCTTTTGGAATGCGACCCACGAGATGGTTTTGAGAGAGATTTAAGAACGCGAGAAATGTCAAGTCTGCAAGGCTTTGAGGGATCTCTCCTGTGAGTTGGTTCCAAGATAAGTCTAATGATTCCATCTCCGATAGTTTCCCAAGACTAAATGGGATTCGACCAATGAGATTGTTGTGAGCTAAGTTGAGCAGTATCAATGAGGTAAGACTTCCGATAATCTTTGGGATCTCTCCTTCAAATTTATTGTTTGATAGATCAATAATTGTGTAGTCAACGAAAATTTGAGGAATAGATCGCTCCGCCCCTTTCGACACTGTAATAATTGAATAATAGTCGCCACCAGATTCCAAATATTCTAGTTTCATATTGCTTTTCGTCACATACTTCATAGCATTAAAATTTTGAAAATATTTAGTTGGTAGCTGACCGACAAACTCATTATAAGATAAATCAAGAAGTAGCAAACTTGGAAATTGAGATTCGACTGTCGATGAGGCTACAATGGAACCGCTAAGTTTGTTCGATTTAAGGATAAGAACTTGCAACTTTGGAAGATCTCCTAACCATCCAGGGAATGTTCCATTTAAATGGTTGTTTCCGATATCAAGTACTTTCAAAAACCGACATTTCGACAACGAGCGTGGAATCTCCCCATCTAACCGGTTTCCATTTAAAAATAGCCCCTCTAACTGTCCACAGTTCTCGTATACATTTGGAATAGTACCTTGAAAACGATTGTTCCCCAAATTAATTGTAATGGCGGAGATAGTAACGTCTCCCACACACGATGGGATCACTCCACCGAAGCTGTTATTGGAGATATCTAGATATCTTAAATTGCTCATGTTGCAAATGGATCGAGGAAACCGTCCTTGAATTGTGTTGGACTTTAGATACATATAATGTAATCCCTCCCAAAGAAGCTGAGGCAAGCCTGTTATCGAGTTATTTGAGAGATCTAAACCTATCAGCCCATTTCCACCAATCTCAACAGCCCATTCAGGAATGTCGCCTCGAATAAGATTATTAGATAGATCTAAGTATCTAAGATCTTTCATGGCTCGTAAGGACTCGGGAAACACCTTTACGTTGCAAAAGGCCAAATATAAGGCTCCAACACCGGGGTTGGCATAACGATTGATAGTGTTAGTCATGACAGATAAACCGCTATTGGAAAGCATGAGTCGTGTAAGGTTTGTGAGGCTTGATAACACTGAATCCAACTCCCATTCACCTCTAAAATTATTAAATGAAAGGTCTAGGTAAATGAGGTTGGTGAGTTTCTGAAACGTATGTAGAATGGGTCCTTGATCAAGTACATCAATCCGACCATCGAACTGATTATAGCCGAGGGATAGTTGTTTTAGTGATCGAAGAGGAAATGAATCAAACTGTACGGTTCCACTGAACATATTGTTATGGAGTATTATGGATTCTAAAGAAGGAAGATTCTTAAACCACAAGGGCAATGATCCATTTAGCATGTTATATGACAAATCTAGAAAAGAAAGTTGCTTAAGATTGACTAAGGATTTCGGAAGAGACCCCACCAAACCACATCGCGAGAGAGATAAGTAATTCAAAGATTTGAGATAACCGATTGAATCGGGTATCTCTCCTGATAATTTGGTGGACGAGAGATCTAAAATCTCAAGACGAGTGACAGTGCTTGTGTTAATTGTAGGAAACGGACCTGCCAGATTCTCGTTCCCTGGTAAGTAAAGTTTTTGCAATTGTGGAAGATTGAAGATATTACTGGGTAATTTTCCTTCCAAGCCAGTCGAACTAAGATCGAGTGATTTCAAAGAAGTGATATTAATGTAGGTAGGTAAAGCCCCAAAGATGTTAACTTGAGCAAGAGATAGGTGTTCCAAAGAAGTAGAATTTTCAAGGAGATTGTTCAAAATGTAAGGTTCCATTTGTAAATCAGACCTAAATATCCCAGATAGATCAAGAGACTCCAATTTACTAAGAAGTGTGATCTCTGATGGGACTCGACCTGACAAAAGACATCCAGAGATATTGAGATATGTAAGACTGTTAGAAAACCTGCCGATTTGAGGAGGAAGTTGAGAACCATTAAAATCATTGAAAGCAAGGTTGAGACTCTTAAGATGAGGAAGATCGAAAAGTGACGTGTTGGGATGGATGGAACCTTGTAGCATACCACAACTAAGATCGAGGCCAATAACGTCACCTGTGGAGTGGTCGCAAGTGACTCCGTTCCAATCACAACAATCTGTACTTATGTTCCAGTTCATCATAATTGGGCGATAATTGGAACCAAGCAAATCTTGACATAGAGAATATTCATTTGGAAAACTGATGGAAGAAAGATTTTGTTTAAAATGAAGCAAAACAAGAGTCTGTGAATCAGAACATCTATGGGTGTTAATGGAAGAAGAATATGCGGAAGTGAAAGAAGCAACAGATATAACAAAAAATAAAAGAGAAATGAAGGGATTATTAAGCTTTGGATAGCTCATTGTTCTAACTGAATGGAAGTTGCTAATAGCTATAAACATTCATACTTTCTCTACATATACTAATGATAATATTGTTGCACTCCAATCATTCCATAATTAATTAGTAAGACAAGATAAATATATTGATAATACTTGCAATACATATTATCATGACTGATGGACAAATAGACAATATGGATAGGGACAGGTTTTATAAATGTGGGTCGTGTAGTGGAAAAATTCAAACTTCAGTGTGATAATTCAAACAGCAGGCCAGTGCAAGAATCATGTCTTAAGTAAGTCAGCCTGCTTTTGAGGCTTTGCATTTGAAAATTAAAAATAAGAGAGTTTTGAAGCCACATAAATAAATAAATAAATAAATAAATAAATAAATAAATAAATAAATAAATAATCCTTCCAAACAGAAACAAGTGAGAAACACATCATCATTGAAACTTTCTATGAAGTTGATTGAGATTTATGTCTTCTTCTGCGGTAAAAGTAATACTTTTCAGCAAAAAGTAGATGTTGATATGCATGACATCAATGCCCACTGTTTTCGACCTTTTGTCTCTCTCTAATCACCTCAATATGTGTTAAACCTGATACTTTTGTGAAGATCCAAGAATTATGGTTAACATTTTCTATTACTTAGGTTTTTAAATGAGATAATATGATTATAATATCAGTTTTGTCCTAACAGAAATCTATAGGTTGTTAAATGAAGCTGTTTATAGACTGCGTGTAGTAAAAATATATCCTTTACACTATTTTCACTTGTTCGACATTCAGCCTATATGACCCAACATTGTTTTGTTTGGCGACTTTGAGATTACAAATAACCAAGGTTGCCCAAATCGCCCGAGTAATCAGTTGGAACTTTGGAGGGAGTAATCGGAAATTCGGAGATTAATCGGGTTAGATTTTTTATACATTTAAATAATAAATTTTAAAATTATATGACATAATTGTCTAAAACGTAAATTTAATCCTTCATTTGTTCAAAAACTCTTAAATTATAGTTTAAATACATGTTAAAATGTCGACCAATTTTGACTCTGACGAACTTTGACCAATAAATCCTATATTGACCCGTTGACCGACGTTGACCGATTAATTAAATAGATTTTGGAAAATCGGATCGGTTTGTTCTTAAAAGGGAGTCATCGGGAGTAATTGGGTTTTTTTTACAACGGAGCAAATAAGCCAAAATAGACCCACATGGGTCGAAATTTACCGATGATGAAAAGTTTGTGTTTACTGAGAATGACGAGAAATGATGAAAAGTTTATGTTTCAGAGGTTGGGTAACGGTTCAAAATATGCACGGGTCAGAACACAAAGTTACTTAGAAAAGGCCCAAAGGGTGACCCAGTAAAACTGTTAATGCTTTTTGAATGAATAATATATAAAAACAACTTTTTACCGAGGACCTTCTTCTGTAGTAACAGAAGATATAATTCCTTCTAAAAAAAATCAACAAAAGATTTAATATAGTTACGCGAAAAGAGTTGGCTTTTTACCGAGGACCTTCTTCTGTAGTAGTCCACAGATGAACCAATTTCATGTACTATGCATAGTTCCTGCGCTCATGCGTATTTAAGACGTAGCGTAATATTTAGTTTAGATGGTCAAACATTTTATGTATGTTGTCCCGCTTAGTCAAACTTTCAGACCTTCACGGGACAAAAGGTGTAAAGTGTAAACCAGTTAAAGACTACCTTGAGAGTAGAAATGAATGGCAGATAGAGGTCTTTTTGCAATCCACATTCATACAGACTATCAGGAGCACGATCTGATCGGCTATATTGGTTTAACCTAACCAACTTGCAATCATCATTAACACGATCATACCTGATTCTATCGATGATAAGCATACTGTTACATTTATCAATTTATACTTATTTGTTAAAGGATTCCACAATAAAGCGTCCCTATCACATGCCCCTCTAGTAGACAAACATAATAACCCATTGCAAGAACCTATAATTTCATGAAAAGGACCAATGCTATCAAAAGGGGTTTCCATCTCAGTACGGGTTACAGCAAAATTAAAGCGTACAGAATAAAATGAATTTGAATATCGAAGTTTCCCAAAAAAAGTGAGAATCTTATACCTTTTCTCAGATTTATTAAGGTGAAGATTTGCAAAATCAGGGATGTCAATCAAGGCACGCAAGGGTTTAGTTGTAGAAGAGACTTCACTGGCAATTGCAATAATATAGAATCAGCTTGTACGTCATGTCATGTGGAACATCAGACATGGTTGTGAGAAAATTGGGTATTATTGTGTGATGGCGACATGAATAATTTGTGATTTATATACATGTTTCGAAACCTGTGATAAGATCAAACAATTGCATTCCTAAATTATATAATGATACGCTCCACAACAACACAAAAAACTTTAGTGTTATCCAACATTTATTTTAGTTAATTGAGATTTACTTAAATGCAAAAGTTATCTAGTTATACTTAACAATGGGTTCGAAGAGTGTGGAGTACACGCCCGTAAAAATTGGTTGTTAACCGTCGCGTAATTGCGAGGGTCAAGGGGGCTGCGCCCCCTTGCGGGATCCAAGGGGCAGCACCCCTGGCTGGGATCCCGCTCGTTTTGAAAGGTTGTATACTTTCAAATTATAACTGCCGAATTGAAGAGTTATTTTTTATTTCAGTTTTGTTCATTCTGCATTCATACAAAAAAACAGAAACATACAAAAATCTTTCAGATAATTGATTAGTGATTTCATTACCAAAAACACTAATTGCGTGCTTGTCTTGTCCCTGTAAAGATTTCGTGAAACCAAGGCAATCATTGGGTCGAAATACTTTATAGAGAAAGTGCATACACGATTCAAGAATCAATCCGGACAGTCAATTCATACCCAATTTCTAACAAAAACAACACCACAACAACAATACCCAATTCCAAAAATGTGAGCTATGGGTGGGAGGGATGTAAATAATAATCATTCCTCAAAGGAGGCGTTTTTCCACCCACAGATCGAGAAATCGTTTCTCCACTCACTGGACTTGAGACACAATTAAGAAAGGGATGCCAAATATACCTGAACCAAGAAAGGGACTTGAGACACAATCAAGAAACAAAACCGATGAAGATACATACGTATATATGTTATTATGAAACAATTGTTGTTAGTTTGCTTACAATTACACCAATTTTGAATCCATTGCTTAAACCACGCTGGATTGTGACAGTGATCAGAATGATGTGCTGGAGTCCGCAACGAAATTAACGCCGGAAGGTGCCTCAGGTTAATGTAAGCGAGCTTTGGATGTCGTTGTAGAACAAGTTTATGTTTTTGGGGCTTTTGATGCTCCCCTGCCGTGTTGAACCTAGATGTCCGTGCACGGGCCTTTTATTTCTAATAATGGGTCGGTGTTTTCTAATTGTGGTTCTGGGCCTTTTAGTTCTGTTTTTTGGGCTGATATCTAGTGGCCTGGATGGTGGAGTTAATGGGCTGGCATGTAGATGTATTGGGTTGATTGGGCCTGATGTGGGGTCCGTTGGGCCAACTAATGTTGATGGTGGGCTATGTGTTCGTGTTGATTCGGAGTTTCCTTCCGATGTTGTTATGGATTTCAAGAAGGGTGTGCGGTTTGCTAGTTATTCGAAGAAGAAGTGGTCGAAGGCTTTGAAGAATGGGCATGAAAGCATCGATTCTTTTTGTCATAACCCGACCTTAACCATAAGGACGAATACAATAACATATGATTTCATCGCGAGGTATTGACCTCTATATGCGACATTTTTCAAAAACTGCATTCGTTTTTACAATACAAACCATAGCTTTTATTACAAATACAAAGTTTAAACAACTTAATAATGATTATCGTTTAGCGATAATCTTAGACTTACAAACTTTACATGTGATAATAACAATATGACTTCCAACATATTTTACATTACAAATCCTCCGATATGCAGTTTTATTTTTGACACAAATATGCATACTCAAGATCTTGCTTAAATTCAACATGTTGCAGCGGAAGCTTTTAGTTATCACCTGAGAATAAACATGCTTAAAACGTCAACATAAAGTTGGTGAGATATAGGTTTAATGCCGGCAGCGTTATAAATATAGACCACAAGATTTCATATATAAACGTTTTAATAAAAATATTCTAAGTTGTTGAGCACTTGATAACCATACTTAACATTTAATCAACGTCGCATATTCCCTTTATTATGAAATCTTACTACACCGTACCAAGTGTAGTCACCGAAACGAAGTACTGTGCAACCGTTGAATACTGGTCGTCCAGTCCGGTTGGGGTTGTCAGGCCCCGATAGATCTATCAACAGGATTCGCGTTTACAATACCTCATGTAAATAATAGTTACCAAGTTACAGGGAAGTATGCCAGTGGTACAACTCAACGTAGAATATATATTTTTAATCACTTGTGTCCATAACGTAAATCATAAAATGCATGTATTCTCATCCCGAAATATTTAGAGTTTAAAAGTGGGACTATATACTTACTTTTGCCTTGAAGGTATTTAACTCGACTTGGTCTCCGATAGATATCACGAACCTAACCATATATATAATATATCAACATATTTTCTTTTTAAGTAATCGTTATATATATATATATATATATATATATATATATATATATATATATATATATATATATATATATATATATATATATATATATATATATATATATATATATATATATATATATATATATATATATATGTATATATATACACTTTTAATACTTTTAATATTTTCTTAGTCCGTAGTTAGCAGTCCGATGTTAGTGGTCCACAATTAGTTGCTTAAATAAAATAAATAAAGACCCCATCGTATTCGTATTGATCAGAATTAATCTCGACCCATGGTACCATGTTGTCAAGTGACGTGTTGCGTACATAAAGTACCGTGTTGTTAAATGACGTGTTGCGTACAATCATGAGGTCTTATGATTAATCTTCTCGTGTTGTTTACGGGTGGTCCTGAAATATATAAAATCAAATCATAAGTAAATATATATTAAATATTATGTTAATTAGCCAAGATATGATTAATCCGATTTTGTCATAATATGATATATTACAGGTCTTGAAGTGTTTTTAAAAAATCAAATTAGAAGGATCTATTTAGTTTGCGAACAAGTTTGAAATCACTCAAACTATGTTCTTGTTGTTAAAATTTTACAACACAAAATAAGATAACTATATAAATATGAATCGAATAAGGTTATGAATAAGGTTACTACCTCAAGTTACTTGGACAAAGCTACTGGAAAAGGTAAGAAAAATCTTGGAATCAAAAGAGTGGTGGAGTGGGATTGAAAGATTGGAAGTAATCTCCTTGAAATCGGATGACTATATTGATACGTTCTTGAGTAGGTAAATGAAGAGAGATTAGGGAGTGAATTAACTTGAAAGAAAATTGGAAATGAAATTGTATGTGTGTGTGTGTGTGTGCAAAATAGCATGATTATGGGATGGATATATAGGAGATTTAGTTTGTTTTCTTGCACAAAAGTCACACATGAGGTTAAATGGCTGGTTCCCACATGTAACATCATGTCTAGTGGCTGATCATTGAAGTTTATTGTTGGTATATACCAATAGTAAATACATATAGAAGCTGGGTATGATACGGTTACATATACCCTAGATATACTTGTAGAAATTTTGAGGAATCGGAACGAGAATTTAAATATGGACGGGTTTATAACTGTAAAAGAGGCTCAAAACTGGGCTTTTATTTTTGGGTCAAACCGGGCCAAAATAAAATTTTAAGACATTTTTAATAAAGCAATGTTAGCCCAAAAAAAAATTCCCAAGCTGACCTGGCAGCTCGACCCCAGCCAGGGGCTCTGCCCCTTGGACCCCGCTTATCACGATGTAAATCTTTGATGTAAATCTACTATCACGATCGGATATAATGGAAATAGGTATTCCATGCCTTGAAACAATTTCCTTTATGTATAATCGTAATAGTTTCCCTATTCTATCCGTTTCCTTTATAGGCAAGAAATGTGCAGATTTGGTGAGACGATCAACTATTACCTAAATGGTGTCATAACCCCAGGCAGTCTTAGGTAACTTTGTGATGAAATCCATGGTAATACCGTCCCATTTCTATTCTGGGATTTCTGGTTGTTGAAGTAACCCTGACGGCTTCTGGTGTTCTGCTTTGACTTTGGAACAAGTTAAACATTCCCCAACATATGTTGCAATGTCTGTCTTCAAATTAGGCCACCAATAATGCGTCTTAAGATCTTGATACATCTTTCCAACTCCAGGATGTATCGAGTATCTTGTCTTATGTGCCTCATTAAATATCAACTTCCTTAATCCACCCAACTTCGGTACCCAAATACGGTTTGCAAAATATCGAATTTCGTCTTCCCGCATAACGAGTTGCTTCTCATACTTCTTCATTATTTCATTTCCTATGTTTTCTTTAGTAAGAGCTTCTCGTTGAGCCTCTTTGATTTTTGAGTTGAGATTCATGCGAATTTTTATGTTCATTGCTCGTACTCGAATTGGTTCCCGTTCCTTTCTGCTTAGAGCGTCGGCCACTACATTCGCTTTCCCGGGATGATAGCGAATCTCACAATCATAATCGTTTATCAGCTCGACCCACCTACGTTGCCTCATGTTCAGCTGTCTCTGATCGAAGATATGTTGAAGGCTTTTATGATCGGTAAACACAGTGCATTTAACTCCATATAAGTAGTGTCTCCATATCTTCAATGCAAACACTACTGCTCCCAATTCTAAATCATGCGCCGTATAATTCCGCTCATGAATCTTCAATTGTCGGGATGCGTATGCTATAACTTTCTTCCGTTGCATAAGGACGCAACCAAAACCTTGTCGCGAAGCGTCACAATATATCTCAAAATCATCGTTCCCTTCAGGTAACGATAAAATAGGTGCTGTATTCAACTTCTTCTTCAGTAATTGAAATGCACTCTCCTGCTCAGAAGTCCATTCGTACTTCTTCCCTTTTTGCGTTAACGCTGTTAATGGTTTAGCTATTCGGGAAAAATCTTGAATAAACCTTCTATAATAACCAGCTAAACCCAAAAATTGGCGTATCTGCGTTGGTGTCTTAGGAGTCTCCCATTTTTCAATGGCCTCAATTTTAGCTGGGTCAACCTGAATTCCTTTGCTACTAACAACATGACCAAGAAATTGCACTTCTTTTAACCAAAACGCACACTTAGAAAATTTGGCGTATAATTGTTCTTTTCTTAACAATTCTAATACCAATCTTAAATGTTGTTCATGCTCTTGCTCACTCTTGGAATAGATAAGAATATCGTCAATGAAAACGATAACAAACTTATCTAAATACGGACTACAAACTCGATTCATGAGGTCCATGAATACAGCTGGCGCATTCGTTAATCCAAACGGCATGACCAAAAATTCATAATGACCGTAGCGTGTCCGAAAAGCAGTTTTCGGAATATCTTCTTCTTTGACGCGTAGTTGATGATAGCCCGACCTTAGGTCGATTTTCGAGTAAACACATGATCCTTGCAATTGATCAAATAAGTCATCAATTCTCGGTAGTGGATACCGATTCTTGATAGTTAACTTATTTAATTCACGATAATCTATACACATTCGGAAAGATCCGTCTTTCTTCTTGACGAATAAAATCGGAGCTCCCCACGGTGAAGTACTTGGTCGTATGAATCCACGGTCCAGTAATTCTTGTAACTGGCTTTGTAACTCTTTCATCTCAGATGGTGCAAGTATATATAGAGCACGAGCCACTGGTGCAGCTCCTGGTACTAGATCTATTTGAAATTCTACAGATCTAAATGGAGGTAATCCCGGCAACTCTTCCGGAAATACTTCAGGAAAATCTCTTGCCACAGGCACGTCGTTGATGCTCTTCACTTTTTCCTTCGCTTCAACTTTATTAACATGTGCTAGGATAGCATAGCACCCTTTCTTCAAGCACTTTTGAGCTTTCAAACAACTAATGAGTTTTAGCTTTGAGTTATCCTTCTCTCCATAAATCATTAATGGCGTTCTATCCTTACGAGGAATGCGAATTGCCTTCTTGGCGCACACAACTTCAGCTCCTATTTTGGACATCCAGTCCATGCCGACTATTACATCAAAACTTCCTAATTCTACGGGTATCAAATCAATCTTAAATGTTTCTTCGGCTAAATTTATTTTACCATCACGGCAAATTTTATCGGCTTTAATTAGTTTACCATTAGCTAACTCAATCATGTACTTAGCATCTAGAGGTAATGATGAACAATTCAATTTAGCGTGAAATTCTCTACACACGTAACTTCTATCGGCACCAGTATCAAATATAATAGATGCGGATAAGTTATTAATGGTAAACGTACCCGTAACAAGCTCCGGGTCTTCATACGCCTCTCTAGCATTAATAACAAATGCTCTTCCACGTGCAGATCCGTTATTCTTCTCTGGATTCGGGCACTGACTCTTATAATGACCCTGTTTCCCACACCCATAACAAGTAACAGTGGCCAAGGCAGTTCTATTTGCATTGGTGGCAGGAGTCTTGGTACCGTTTGTATTTGTAGCGGGAACCCTACAATCTTCAGCAAGATGACCTTTTCGATTACAATTGTTGCACACCACATTACAATAACCAGAGTGAAGTTTGTGGCATCTGTTACATAAAGGATTTCATCCTTTGTAACCTGAGTTTGAACCGCTACCCGCACCTTACGTGGTTTCTTGTTTCTTGTTGGATTGTTGATGATTACCTTCCCACTTTCTTTTATTTCCCGATGTCTTGACATCGGTGTTCTTATCCAGAATAATCTGGTCCATCAACTCGTTCGCCATGGTGATAGATTCATGAATAGTCTTGGGTTTGGATGCTGTAACATTTGCCTTGACCTTTTTAGGCAAACCGTCTTTGTACAGTTCAATCTTCCGTTCTTCGGTTGGTACCAATTCGGGACATAGCAAAGCTAATTCCATGAATCGCTGATTGTAGTTGGTGAGTTCAGTACCAATAACTTTCAGGCTTCGTAATTCAGCTTCCAACTTCCTAACCTCGTTCCTTGGACAATATTCGTTGATTAGCATTGTTTTGAATTCTTCCCAAGGAGTATCATAAGCTACATCTCCTCCTACGGCCTTCACATAGTTTTTCCACCACGTGAGTGCACTATCTTGTAGGGTGAACGATGCATACTTGGTCATGTCCATCTCAATATAACCACTGATTTTAAACACAGACCCAATCTTTTCGATCCACTGGGTTAAACCAACCGGTCCTTCTGTTCCACTGAATGATGAGGGCTTGCAACCTTGAAAAGTTTTGTAAGTGCACCCCACACGAGGATTTGGGTTAACTGCAGCACCTCTTGCAGCCTCGACCCATAACATTCTGTCGTTCACTCGCTGATTGATGAGTTCCTGGATTTCTTGTTCCGTCATTCGGTTCAATCGCGCCATAATCTTCAACAAGAATGAAAAAAAATAATTATTCACATGGAATATTATAGATGTAGTATGTATTTACAGTACATCGTAGCTTATTAATAATATGAACCAGTTATTATTATAAAAGCCTTTTCTTCTTATTAGCGTTTTATAATTATATCTAGGGTAGTACCTACCCGTTAAAGTTCATACTTAATAGCTTAGTACGAAAATCAATTACTACCACCCAAATAATACTTAACCATGGAAAATTATTGCATTTCACACTTCACTATTTTACATATGCTTATCTTACATCAAACATTAAGCAAACCACACTAGTAATATTATACAAAACATTATATGATCCCATGGTTTAAAACAACAGCGCATCATTTAACCCAAAGCGTTTGTGTTCAAAGAAATCGCTTAAAGGTTATCCTGGTTGTCTCCCTGCGTTTTGGCTGAGGAACCGAAGAACTGGATGTCGGGATAGAACTAATAGGAATAGCGGGAATAGGTGTGGAAGTATCTGGTGGAGTTGGTGCGACAACATTCTCTCTAGACTCGGGATTTGGATTTTCCATTTCAGTAGCCTTTCGTTTCTTTCCTCGTTCGAACTTGTCTTTCGTAATTTCCTGTATTTCTTCCTCCTCAGGATCACTTTCTGGTTCCTCTTTAATTGATTCATCCGGAACTTGTGAGTCCTCCTCGGATAGGTTAATGACTGGAACACCATCTGAAGATTCTAGTTCGGAGTCGCTGAATGTGATAATAAGTTCTTAGCCAGACATCTATCACATAACAACTAGCACGTTAATACCACATAATATTTACATATTAATTTTTAACCAACAAGGATAAGCAATAGTTTTCGAAATCAAACACGGTCAAAGTCCAGACTCACTAATGCATCCTAACAAACTCGATAAGACACACTAATGCAAATTTTCTGGTTCTCTAAGACCAACGCTCTGATACCACATGTCATAACCCGACCTTAACCATAAGGACGAATACAATAACATATGATTTCATCGCGAGGTATTGATGAAATGTCCCGTTCTTATTGATTAAAAACGTTCCATAATAATTGATTTCGTTGCGAGGTTTTGACCTCTATATGAGACGTTTTTCAAAGACTGCATTCATTTTAAAATAAACCATAACCTTTATTTCATCAATAAAGGTTTAAAAAGCTTTACGTAGATTATCAAATAATGATAATCTAAAATATCCTGTTTACACACGACCATTACATAATGGTTTACAATACAAATATGTTACAACAAAATAAGTTTCTTGAATGCAGTTTTTACACAATATCATACAAGCATGGACTCCAAATCTTGTCCTTATTTAAGTATGCGACAGCGGAAGCTCTTAATAATCACCAGAGAATAAACATGCTTAAAACGTCAACAAAAATGTTGGTGAGTTATAGGTTTAACCTATATATATCAAATCGTAACAATAGACCACAAGATTTCATATTTCAATACACATCCCATACATAGAGATAAAAATCATTCATATGGTGAACACCTGGTAACCGACAATAACAAGATGCATATATAAGAATATCCCCATCATTCCGGGACACCCTTCGGATATGATATAAATTTCGAAGTACTAAAGCATCCGGTACTTTGGATGGGGTTTGTTAGGCCCAATAGATCTATCTTTAGGATTCGCGTCAATTAGGGTGTCTGTTCCCTAATTCTTAGATTACCAGACTTAATAAAAAGGGGCATATTCGATTTCGATAATTCAACCATAGAATGTAGTTTCACGTACTTGTGTCTATTTTGTAAATCATTTATAAAACCTGCATGTATTCTCATCCCAAAAATATTAGATTTTAAAAGTGGGACTATAACTCACTTTCACAGATTTTTACTTCGTCGGGAAGTAAGACTTGGCCACTGGTTGATTCACGAACCTATAACAATATATACATATATATCAAAGTATGTTCAAAATATATTTACAACACTTTTAATATATTTTGATGTTTTAAGTTTATTAAGTCAGCTGTCCTCGTTAGTAACCTACAACTAGTTGTCCACAGTTAGATGTACAGAAATAAATCGATAAATATTATCTTGAATCAATCCACGACCCAGTGTATACGTATCTCAGTATTGATCACAACTCAAACTATATATATTTTGGAATCAACCTCAACCCTGTATAGCTAACTCCAACATTCACATATAGAGTGTCTATGGTTGTTCCGAAATATATATAGATGTGTCGACATGATAGGTCGAAACATTGTATACGTGTCTATGGTATCTCAAGATTACATAATATATAATACAAGTTGATTAAATTATGGTTGGAATAGATTTGTTACCAATTTTCACGTAGCTAAAATGAGAAAAATTATCCAATCTTGTTTTACCCATAACTTCTTCATTTTAAATCCGTTTTGAGTGAATCAAATTGCTATGGTTTCATATTGAACTCTATTTTATGAATCTAAACAAAAAAAGTATAGGTTTCTAGTCGGAAAAATAAGTTACAAGTCGTTTTTGTAAAGGTAGTCATTTCAGTCGAAAGAACGACGTCTAGATGACCATTTTAGAAAACATACTTCCACTTTGAGTTTAACCATAATTTTTGGATATAGTTTCATGTTCATAATAAAAATCATTTTCTCAGAATAACAACTTTTAAATCAAAGTTTATCATAGTTTTTAATTAACTAACCCAAAACAGCCCGCGGTGTTACTACGACGGCGTAAATCCGGTTTTACGGTGTTTTTCGTGTTTCCAGGTTTTAAATCATTAAGTTAGCATATCATATAGATATAGAACATGTTTTTAGTTGATTTTAAAAGTCAAGTTAGAAGGATTAACTTTTGTTTGCGAATAAGTTTAGAATTAACTAAACTATGTTCTAGTGATTACAAGTTTAAACCTTCGAATAAGATAGCTTTATATGTATGAATCGAATGATGTTATGAATATCATTACTACCTTAAGTTCCTTGGATAAACCTACTAGAAAAGAGAAAAATGGATCTAGCTTCAACGGATCCTTGGATGGCTCGAAGTTCTTGAAGCAGAATCATGACACGAAAACAAGTTCAAGTAAGATCATCACTTGAAATAAGATTGTTATAGTTATAGAAATTGAACCAAAGTTTGAATATGATTATTACCTTGTTTTAGAATGATAACCTACTGTAAGAAACAAATATTTATTGAGATTGGATGATCACCTTACAAGATTGGAAGTGAGCTAGCAAACTTGAAAGTATTCTTGATTTTATGTAACTAGAACTTGTAGAATATATGAAGAACACTTAGAACTTGAAGATAGAACTTGAGAGAGATCAATTAGATGAAGAAAATTGAAGAATGAAAGTGTTTGTAGGTGTTTTTGGTCGTTGGTGTATGGATTAGATATAAAGGATATGTAATTTTGTTTTCATGTAAATAAGTCATGAATGATTACTCATATTTTTGTAATTTTATGAGATATTTCATGCTAGTTGCCAAATGATGGTTCCCACATGTGTTAGGTGACTCACATGGGCTGCTAAGAGCTGATCATTGGAGTGTATATACCAATAGTACATACATCTAAAAGCTGTGTATTGTACGAGTACGAATACGGGTGCATACGAGTAGAATTGTTGATGAAACTGAACGAGGATGTAATTGTAAGCATTTTTGTTAAGTAGAAGTATTTTGATAAGTGTATTGAAGTCTTTCAAAAGTGTATAAATACATATTAAAACACTACATGTATATACATTTTAACTGAGTCGTTAAGTCATCGTTAGTCGTTACATGTAAGTGTTGTTTTGAAACCTTTAGGTTAACGATCTTGTTAAATGTTGTTAACCCAATGTTTATAATATCAAATGAGATTTTAAATTATTATATTATCATGATATTATCATGTATGAATATCTCTTAATATGATATATATACATTAAATGTCTTTACAACGATAATCGTTACATATATGTCTCGTTTAAAAATCATTAAGTTAGTAGTCTTGTTTTTACATATGTAGTTCATTGTTAATATACTTAATGATATGTTTACTTATCATAGTATCATGTTAACTATATATATATCCATATATATGTCATCATATAGTTTTTACAAGTTTTAACGTTCGTAAATCACCGGTCAACTTGGGTGGTCAATTGTCTATATGAAACATATTTCAATTAATCAAGTCTTAACAAGTTTTATTGCTTAACATGTTGGAAACATTTAATCATGTAAATATCAATCTCAATTAATATATATAAACATGGAAAAGTTCGGGTCACTACAGTACCTACCCGTTAAATAAATTTCGTCCCGAAATTTTAAGCTGTTGAAGGTGTTGACGAATCTTCTGGAAATAGATGCGGGTATTTCTTCTTCATCTGATCTTCACGCTCTCAGGTGAACTCGGGTCCTCTACGAGCATTCCATCGAACCTTAACAATTGGTATCTTGTTTTGCTTAAGTCTTTTAACCTCACGATCCATTATTTCGACGGGTTCTTCGATGAATTGAAGTTTTTCGTTGATTTGGATTTCATCTAACGAAATAGTGAGATCTTCTTTAGCAAAACATTTCTTCAAATTCGAGAAATGGAAAGTGTTATGTACAGCCACGAGTTGTTGAGGTAACTCAAGTCGGTAAGCTACTGGTCCGACACGATCAATAATCATGAATGGTCCAATATACCTTGGATTTAATTTCCCTCGTTTACCAAATCGAACAACGCCTTTCCAAGGTGCAACTTTAAGCATGACCATCTCTCCAATTTCAAATTCTATATCTTTTCTTTTAATGTCAGCGTAGCACTTTTGTCGACTTTGGGCAGTTTTCAACCGTTGTTGAATTTGGATGATCTTCTCGGTAGTTTCTTGTATAATCTCCGGACCTGTAATCTGTCTATCCCCCACTTTACTCCAACAAATTGGAGACCTGCACTTTCTACCATAAAGTGCTTCAAACGGCGCCATCTCAATGCTTGAATGGTAGCTGTTGTTGTAGGAAAATTCTGCTAACGGTAGATGTCGATCCCAACTGTTTCCAAAATCAATAACACATGCTCGTAGCATGTCTTCAAGCGTTTGTATCGTCCTTTCGCTCTGTCCATCAGTTTGTGGATGATAGGCAGTACTCATGTCTAGACGAGTTCCTAATGCTTGCTGTAATGTCTGCCAGAATCTTGAAATAAATCTGCCATCCCTATCAGAGATAATAGAGATTGGTATTCCATGTCTGGAGACGACTTCCTTCAAATACAGTCGTGATAACTTCTCCATCTTGTCATCTTCTCTTATTGGCAGGAAGTGTGCTGATTTGGTGAGACGATCAACTATTACCCAAATAGTATCAAAACCACTTGCAGTCCTTGGCAATTTAGTGATGAAATCCATGGTAAAGTTTTCCCATTTCCATTCCGGGATTTCGGGTTGTTGAAGTAGACCTGATGGTTTCTGATGCTCAGCTTTGACCTTAGAACACGTCAAACATTCTCCTACGTATTTAGCAACATCGGCTTTCATACCCGGCCACCAAAAATGTTTCTTGAGATCCTTGTACATCTTCCCCGTTCCAGGATGTATTGAGTATCTTGTTTTATGAGCTTCTCTAAGTACCATTTCTCTCATATCTCCAAATTTTGGTACCCAAATCCTTTCAGCCCTATACCGGGTTCCGTCTTCCCGAATATTAAGATGCTTCTCTGATCCTTTGGGTTTTTCATCCTTTAAATTTCCCTCTTTTAAAACTCCTTGTTGCGCCTCCTTTATTTGAGTAGTAAGGTTATTATGAATCATTATATTCATAGATTTTACTCGAATGGGTTCTCTGTCCTTCCTGCTCAAGGCATCGGCTACCACATTTGCCTTCCCCGGGTGGTAACGAATCTCAAAGTCGTAATCATTCAATAATTCAATCCACCTATGCTGCCTCATATTCAGTTGTTTCTGATTAAATATGTGTCTAAGACTTTTGTGGTCGGTATATATAATACTTTTGACCCCATATAAGTAGTGCCTCCAAGTCTTTAATGCAAAAACAACCACGCCTAATTCCAAATCATGCGTCGTATAATTTTGTTCGTGAATCTTCAATTGTCTAGACGCATAAGCAATCACCTTCGTTCGTTGCATTAATACACAGCCGATACCTTGCTTTGATGCGTCACAATAAATCACAAAATCATCATTCCCTTCAGGCAATGACAATATAGGTGCCGTAGTTAGCTTTTTCTTCAATAACTGAAACGCTTTCTCTTGTTCATCATTCCATTCAAATTTCTTCCCTTTATGCGTTAATGCAGTCAAGGGTTTTGCTATTCTGGAAAAGTCTTGGATGAACCTTCTGTAGTAACCAGCTAGTCCTAAAAACTGGCGTATGTGTTTCGGAGTTTTCGGGGTTTCCCACTTTTCAACAGTTTCTATCTTTGCCGGATCCACCTTAATACCTTCTTTGTTCACTATGTGACCGAGGAATTGAACTTCTTCCAACCAAAATGCACACTTTGAAAATTTAGCGTACAATTTTTCCTTCCTCAATACTTCTAACACCTTTCTCAAATGTTCACCGTGTTCTTGGTCATTCTTTGATTAAATAAGTATGTCATCAATGAAAACAATGACAAACTTGTCAAGGTATGGTCCACACACTCAGTTCATAAGGTCCATGAACATAGCTGGTGCATTAGTTAAATCAAACGGCATGACCATAAACTCGTAATGACCGTAACGTGTTCTGAAAGCAGTCTTTGGAATATCATCTTCTTTCACCCGCATTTGATGATACCCGGAACGTAAGTCAATCTTTGAATAAATAGACGAGCCTTGTAGTTGATCAAATAAGTCATCGATTCTCGGTAGTGGGTAGCGGTTCTTGATGGTAAGTTTGTTCGACTCTCGGTAGTCGATACACAACCTGAATGTACCATCTTTCTTCTTGACAAACAAAACAGGAGCTCCCCACGGTGATGTGCTTGGTCGAATGAAACCACGCTCTAAAAGTTCTTGTAATTGGCTTTGCAGTTCTTTCATCTCACTGGGTGCGAGTCTATAAGGAGCACGAGCTATTGGTGCAGCTCCTGGTATAAGATCTATTTGAAATTCAACGGATCGATGTGGGGGTAATCCCGGTAATTCTTTCGAAAATACATCGGGAAATTCTTTTGCAATGGGAACATCATTGATGCTCTTTTCTTCAGTTTGTACTTTCTCGACGTGTGCTAGAACAGCATAGCAACCTTTTCTTATTAGTTTTTGTGCCTTCAAATTACTAATAAGATGTAGCTTCGTGTTGCCCTTTTTTCCGTACACCATTAAGGGTTTTCCTTTTTCTCGTATAATGCGAATTGCATTTTTGTAACAAACGATCTCTGCTTTCACTTCTTTTAACCAGTCCATACCGATTATCACATCAAAACTCCCTAACTCTACTGGTATCAAATCAATCTTAAATGTTTCGCTAACCAGTTTAATTTCTCGATTCTGACATATATTATCTGCTGAAATTAATTTACCATTTGCTAATTCGAGTAAAAATTTACTATCCAAAGGCGTCAATGGACAACTTAATTTAGCACAAAAATCTCTACTCATATAGCTTCTATCCGCACCCGAATCAAATAAAACGTAAGCAGATTTATTGTCAATAAGAAACGTACCGATAACAAGCTCCGGGTCTTCCTGTGCCTCTGCCGCATTAATATTGAAAACTTTTCCGCGGCCTTGTCCATTCATGTTCTCCTGGTTCGGGAAATTTCTAATAATGTGGCCCGGTTTTCCACATTTATAACAAACTACATTGGCATAACTTGCTCCGACACTACTTGCTCCGCCATTACTCGTTCCGACACCATTTGTTCCTTTCGTTCTATTAACCCCTGGTCCGTAGACCTCACACTTCGCCGCGCTATGACCATTTCTTTTACACTTGTTGCAAAATTTGGTGCAGAACCCCGAGTGATACTTTTCACACCTTTGGCATAGCTGCTTCTGATTGTTGTTGTTGTTGTTGTTGCGGTTATTATTGTTGTTGGGATGATTGTTGTAGTTGCTGTTGTTGTTGTTGTTGTTGTTGTTGTTGTTGTTGGGCCGTTTGTTGTAGTTACGATTGATGTTGCGATTGTTGGGATAATTGTTGCGATTATTGTTGTAATTGCTGTTGTTGTTGTATTGGTGATTCTTATCACCGTTTTCCTCCCACTTTCTTTTGACTTGCTTCACATTGGCCTCTTCAGTAGTCTGTTCTTTAATTCTTTCTTCAATCTGGTTCACTAGTTTGTGAGCCATTCTACATGCCTGTTGTATGGAGGCGGGCTCGTGTGAACTTATATCTTCTTGGATTCTTTCCGGTAATCCTTTCACAAACGCGTCGATCTTCTCTTCCTCATCTTCGAATGCTCCCGGACACAATAGGCAAAATTCTGTGAATCGTCTTTCGTACGTGGTAATATCAAATCCTTGGGTTCATAACCCTCTAAGTTCTGTCTTGAGCTTATTGACCTCGATTCTGGGACGGTACTTCTCGTTCATCAAGTGCTTGAATGCTGACCACGATAGTGCGTACGCATCGTCTTGTCCCACTTGCTCTAGATAGGTATTCCACCATGTTAACGCAGAACCTGTGAAGGTATGCGTAGCGTACTTCACTTTGTCCTCTTCAGTACACTTACTTATGGCAAACACTGATTCGACCTTCTCGGTCCACCGTTTGAATCCGATCGGTCCTTCGGTTCCATCAAATTCCAAAGGTTTGCAGGCAGTGAATTCTTTGTAGGTGCATCCTACACGATTTCCTGTACTGCTAGATTCAAGGTTATTGTTGGTATGTAGCGCAGCCTGTACTGCGGCTATGTTTGAAGCTAGAAAAGTACGGAATTCCTCTTCATTCATATTCACGGTGTGTCGAGTAGTCGGTGCCATTTCCTTCAAAATAGTCAAATGGAACAAGTTAATCATACAGAATATTAAGAGTAGTTAATAGTATTTCGTAGCATAATATGAACTCATTTATAAAAGCTTTTTCTTCATATTAGCGTTTTATAAGTTTAAATTCGGGTAGTACCTACCCGTTAAGTTCATACTTAGTAGCTAATATACAATTCAACTACTACAATTCTATATGAAAAACTGATTATAATAATATTTCGCGTTCAAACTTTTACACAATATTTTACAAACTTACAATACCGCTTATTTTACATATAGCATAAAATATAACACACAATAAATTTGATACAAGATGGTTGTGAAGATAATTCTAGCTAGTACATAAGTCGTTCAGCAAAGGCAATAAAGACACGTAATTCATACGTCAAGAAACAAGGTATGCATTCTGGTTTTACTAGGATTACTTCCCATCCTTGGTCTTGTGGAACATAACTGTTATGGCCGTTGATAAGACAGCGTGTTGTAACGTCGTCACAGGGACGAGGGTTACGTAATGTCCAACAGTCCCGTAACAATCTAAAAATCTCATTTCTTACCCCAATTACCGACTCCGTCACTTGTGGGAACGTTTTGTTTAATAGTTGTAGCCTGATGTTCTTGTTCTCACTTTGGTGAGAAGCGAACATTACTAATCCGTAAGCATAACATGCTTCTTTATGTTGCATGTTAGCCGCTTTTTCTAAATCACGAAGTCCAATATTCGGATATATTGAGTCAAAATAATTTCTTAACCCATTGCGTAAAATAGCATTTGGGTTCCCTGCAATATATGCGTCAAAGTAAACACATCGTAACTTATGGATTTCCCAATGTGATATCCCCCATCTTTCGAATGGAAGCCTTTTATAAACCAAGGCATTCTTGGAACGTTCTTCGAATGTCTTACAAACTGATCTAGCTTTAAATAGTTGTGCCGAAGAATTCTGACCGACTCTAGACAAGATTTCATCAATCATGTCTCCGGGTAGGTCTCTTAAAATATTGGGTTGTCTATCCATTTTGTGTTTTTATACTGTAAAATAGACAAGAGTTAGATTCATAAAAAAAATACTTATTAATACAAGCAATTTTTACATATATCATAAAGCATAAGCACACTATATTACATATATTACACCACACGAATACAACTATCTTATTCCGACTCGCTTGTTTCTTCTTCTTCGGTTTTGGTTCGTTTTGCCAAGTTTCTAGGGATATATGATGTTCCCCTAATACGAGCCGTCGTTTTCCACATTGGTTTAGAAAAACCTGGTGGTTTAGAGGTTCCCGAGTCATTGTTACAACTTAAGGACTTCGGGGGTTGACGATACATATAAAGTTCATCGGGGTTGGAATTAGATTTCTCTATTTTTATGCCCTTTCCCTTATTATTTTCTTTTGCCTTTTTAAATTCAGTTGGGGTAATTTCTATAACATCATCGGAATTCTCGTCTGAATCTGAATCATCGGAGAATTGGTAATCCTCCCAATATTTTGCTTCCTTGGCGAAAACACCATTGACCATAATTAACCTTTGTCGGTTGGTTGAGGATTTTCTTTTACTTAACCGTTTTATTATTTTCCCCACCGGTTCTATTTCTTCATCCGGTTCCGATTCTTCCTCCGGTTCCGATTCTTCTTCCGGTTCCGACTCTTCTTCCGGTTCCTCTTCGGGAACTTGTGAATCAGTCCACGAATCATTCCAAATTACATTTGACTCTTCATTATTATTAGGTGAGTCAATGGGACTTGTTCTAGAGGTAGACATCTATCACATAATATCAAACGCGTTAAGAGATTAATATATCACATAATATTCACATGTTAAAAATATATAGTTTCCAACAAAATTTGTTAAGCAATCATTTTTCAAGTAAACACGGTCGAAGTCCAGACTCACTAATGCATCCTAACAAACTCGATAAGACACACTAATGCAAAATTTTGGTTCTCTAAGACCAACGCTCGGATACCAACTGAAATGTCCCGTTCTTATTGATTAAAAACGTTCCATAATAATTGATTTCGTTGCGAGGTTTTGACCTCTATATGAGACGTTTTTCAAAGACTGCATTCATTTTAAAACAAACCATAACCTTTATTTCATCAATAAAGGTTTAAAAAGCTTTACGTAGATTATCAAATAATGATAATCTAAAATATCCTGTTTACACACGACCATTACATAATGGTTTACAATACAAATATGTTACAACAAAATAAGTTTCTTGAATGCAGTTTTTACACAATATCATACAAGCATGGACTCCAAATCTCGTCCTTATTTAAGTATGCAACAGCGGAAGCTCTTAATAATCACCTGAGAATAAACATGCTTAAAACGTCAACAAAAATGTTGGTGAGTTATAGGTTTAACCTATATATATCAAATCATAATAATAGACCACAAGATTTTATATTTCAATACACATCCCATACATAGAGATAAAAATCATTCATATGGTGAACACCTGGTAACCGAAATTAACAAGATGCATATATAAGAATATCCCCATCATTCCAGGACACCCTTCGGATATGATATAAATTTCGAAGTACTAAAGCATCCGGTACTTTGGATGGGGTTTGTTAGGCCCAATAGATCTATCTTTAGGATTCGCGTCAATTAGGGTGTCTGTTCCCTAATTCTTAGATTACCAGACTTAATAAAAAGGGGCATATTCGATTTCGATAATTCAACCATAGAATGTAGTTTCACGTACTTGTGTCTATTTTGTAAATCATTTATAAAACCTGCATGTATTCTCATCCCAAAAATATTAGATTTTAAAAGTGGGACTATAACTCACTTTCACAGATTTTTACTTCGTCAGGAAGTAAGACTTGGCCACTGGTTGATTCACGAACCTATAACAATATATACATATATATCAAAGTATGTTCAAAATATATTTACAACACTTTTAATATATTTTAATGTTTTAAGTTTATTAAGTCAGCTGTCCTCGTTAGTAACCTACAACTAGTTGTCCACAGTTAGATGTACAGAAATAAATCGATAAATATTATCTTGAATCAATCCACGACCCAGTGTATACGTATCTCAGTATTGATCACAACTCAAACTATATATATTTTGGAATCAACCTCAACCCTGTATAGCTAACTCCAACATTCACATATAGAGTGTCTATGGTTGTTCCGAAATATATATAGATGTGTCGACATGATAGGTCGAAACATTGTATACTTGTCTATGGTATCTCAAGATTACATAATATACAATACAAGTTGATTAAGTTATGGTTGGAATAGATTTGTTACCAATTTTCACGTAGCTAAAATGAGAAAAATTATCCAATCTTGTTTTACCCATTACTTCTTCATTTTAAATCCGTTTTGAGTGAATCAAATTGCTATGGTTTCATATTGAACTCTATTTTATGAATCTAAATAGAAAAAGTATAGGTTTATAGTCAGAAAAATAAGTTACAAGTCGTTTTTGTAAAGGTAGTCATTTCAGTCGAAAGAACGACGTCTAGATGACCATTTTAGAAAACATACTTCCACTTTGAGTTTAACCATAATTTTTGGATATAGTTTCATGTTCATAATAAAAATCATTTTCTCAGAATAACAACTTTTAAATTAAAGTTTATCATAGTTTTTAATTAACTAACCCAAAACAGCCCGCGGTGTTACTACGACGGCGTAAATCCGGTTTTACGGTGTTTTTCGTGTTTCCAGGTTTTAAATCATTAAGTTAGCATATCATATAGATATAGAATATGTGTTTAGTTGATTTTAAAAGTCAAGTTAGAAGGATTAACTTTTGTTTGCGAACAAGTTTAGAATTAACTAAACTATGTTCTAGTGATTACAAGTTTAAACCTTCGAATAAGATAGCTTTATATGTATGAATCGAATGATGTTATGAACATCATTACTACCTTAAGTTCCTTGGATAAACCTACTGGAAAAGAGAAAAATGGATCTAGCTTCAACGGATCCTTGGATGGCTCGAAGTTCTTGAAGCAGAATCATGACACGAAAACAAGTTCAAGTAAGATCATCACTTGAAATAAGATTGTTATAGTTATAGAAATTGAACCAAAGTTTGAATATGATTATTACCTTGTATTAGAATGATAACCTACTGTAAGAAACAAAGATTTCTTGAGGTTGGATGATCACCTTACAAGATTGGAAGTGAGCTGGCAAACTTGAAAGTATTCATGATTTTATATAACTAGAACTTGTAGAATATATGAAGAACACTTAGAACTTGAAGATAGAACTTGAGAGAGATCAATTAGATGAAGAAAATTGAAGAATGAAAGTGTTTGTAGTTGTTTTTGGTCGTTGGTGTATGGATTAGATATAAAGGATATGTAATTTTGTTTTCATGTAAATAAGTCATGAATGATTACTCATATTTTTGTAATTTTATGAGATATTTCATGCTAGTTGCCAAATGATGGTTCTCACATGTGTTAGGTGACTCACATGGGCTGCTAAGATCTGATCATTGGAGTGTATATACCAATAGTACATACATCTAAAAGCTGTGTATTGTACGAGTACGAATACGGGTGCATACGAGTAGAATTGTTGATGAAACTGAACGAGGATGTAATTGTAAGTATTTTTGTTAAGTAGAAGTATTTTGATAAGTGTATTGAAGTCTTTCAAAAGTGTATAAATACATATTAAAACACTACATGTATATACATTTTAACTGAGTCGTTAAGTCATCGTTAGTCGTTACATGTAAGTGTTGTTTTGAAACCTTTAGGTTAACGATCTTGTTAAATGTTGTTAACCCAATGTTTATAATATCAAATGAGATTTTAAATTATTATATTATCATGATATTATCATGTATGAATATCTCTTAATAAGATATATATACATTAAATGTCTTTACAACGATAATCGTTACATATATGTCTCGTTTAAAAATCATTAAGTTAGTAGTCTTGTTTTTACATATGTAGTTCATTGTTAATATACTTAATGATATGTTTACTTATCATAGTATCATGTTAACTATATATATATATCCATATATATGTCATCATATAGTTTTTACAAGTTTTAACGTTCGTAAATCACCGGTCAACTTGGGTGGTCAATTGTCTATATGAAACATATTTCAATTAATCAAGTCTTAACAAGTTTTATTGCTTAACATGTTGGAAAAATTTAATCATGTAAATATCAATCTCAATTAATATATATAAACATGGAAAAGTTCGGGTCACTACAATTGACCTCTATATGCGACATTTTTCAAAAACTGCATTCGTTTTTACAATACAAACCATAGCTTTTATTACAAATACAAAGTTTAAACAACTTAATAATGATTATCGTTTAGCGATAATCTTAGACTTACAAACTTTACATGTGATAATAACAATACGACTTCCAACATATTTTACATTACAAATCCTCCGATATGCAGTTTTATTTTTGACACAAATATGCATACTCAAGATCTTGCTTAAATTCAACATGTTGCAGCGGAAGCTTTTAGTTATCACCTGAGAATAAACATGCTTAAAACGTCAACATAAAGTTGGTGAGATATAGGTTTAATGCCGGCAGCGTTATAAATATAGACCACAAGATTTCATATATAAACGTTTTAATAAAAATATTCTAAGTTGTTGAGCACTTGATAACCATACTTAACATTTAATCAACGTCGCATATTCCCTTTATTATGAAATCTTACTACACTGTACCAAGTGTAGTCACCGAAACGAAGTACTGTGCAACCGTTGAATACTGGTCGTCCAGTCCGGTTGGGGTTGTCATGAAATGTCCCGTTCTTATTGATTAAAAACGTTCCATATTAATTGATTTCGTTGCGAGGTTTTGACCTCTATATGAGACGTTTTTCAAAGACTGCATTCATTTTTAAAACAAACCATAACCTTTATTTCATAGATAAAGGTTTTAAAAAGCTTTACGTAGATTATCAAATAATGATAATCTAAAATATCCTGTTTACACACGACCATTACATAATGATTTACAATACAAATATGTTACAACAAAATAAGTTTCTTGAATGCAGTTTTTACACAATATCATACAAGCATGGACTCCAAATCTCGTCCTTATTTAAGTATGCGACAGCGGAAGCTCTTAATAATCACCTGAGAATAAACATGCTTAAAACGTCAACAAAAATGTTGGTGAGTTATAGGTTTAACCTATATATATCAAATCATAATAATAGACCACAAGATTTCATATTTCAATACACATCCCATACATAGAGATAAAAATCATTCATATGGTGAACACCTGGTAACCGACATTAACAAGATGCATATATAAGAATATCCCCATCATTTCGGGACACCCTTCGGATATGATATAAATTTCGAAGTACTAAAGCATCCAGTACTTTGGATGGGGTTTGTTAGGCCCAATAGATCTATCTCTAGGATTCGCGTCAATTAGGGTGTCTGTTCCCTAATTCATAGATTACCAGACTTAATAAAAAGGGGCATATTCGATTTCGATAATTCAACCATAGAATGTAGTTTCACGTACTTGTGTCTATTTTGTAAATCATTTATAAAACCTGCATGTATTCTCATCCCAAAAATATTAGATTTTAAAAGTGGAACTATAACTCACTTTCACAGATTTTTACTTCGTCGGGAAGTAAGACTTGACCACTGGTTGATTCACGAACCTATAACAATATATACATATATATCAAAGTATGTTCAAAATATATTTACAACACTTTTAATATATTTTGATGTTTTAAGTTTATTAAGTCAGCTGTCCTCGTTAGTTACCTACAACTAGTTGTCCACAGTTAGATGTACAGAAATAAATCGATAAATATTATCTTGAATCAATCCACGACCCAGTGTATACGTATCTCAGTATTGATCACAACTCAAACTATATATATTTTAGAATCAACCTCAACCCTGTATAGCTAACTCCAACATTCACATATAGAGTGTCTATGGTTGTTCCGAAATATATATAGATGTGTCGACATGATAGGTCGAAACATTGTATACGTGTCTATGGTATCTCAAGATTACATAATATATAATACAAGTTGATTAAGTTATGGTTGGAATAGATTTGTTACCAATTTTCACGTAGCTAAAATGAGAAAAACTATCCAATCTTGTTTTACCCATAACTTCTTCATTTTAAATCCGTTTTGAGTGAATCAAATTGCTATGGTTTCATATTGAACTCTATTTTATGAATCTAAACAAAAAAAGTATAGGTTTCTAGTCAGAAAAATAAGTTACAAGTCGTTTTTGTAAAGGTAGTCATTTCAGTCGAAAGAACGACGTCTAGATGACCATTTTAGAAAACATACTTCCACTTTGAGTTTAACCATAATTTTTGGATATAGTTTCATGTTCATAATAAAAATCATTTTCTCAGAATAAAAACTTTTAAATCAAAGTTTATCATAGTTTTTAATTAACTAACCCAAAACAGCCCGCGGTGTTACTACGACGGCGTAAATCCGGTTTTACGTTGTTTTTCGTGTTTCCAGGTTTTAAATCATTAAGTTAGCATATCATATAGATATAGAACATGTGTTTAGTTGATTTTAAAAGTCAAGTTAGAAGGATTAACTTTTGTTTGCGAACAAGTTTAGAATTAACTAAACTATGTTCTAGTGATTACAAGTTTAAACCTTCGAATAAGATAGCTTTATATGTATGAATCGAATGATGTTATGAACATCATTACTACCTTAAGTTCCTTGGATGAACCTACTGGAAAAGAGAAAAATGGATCTAGCTTCAATGGATCCTTGGATGGCTCAAAGTTCTTGAAGCAAAATCATGACACGAAAACAAGTTCAAGTAAGATCATCACTTGAAATAAGATTGTTATAATTATAGAAATTGAACCAAAGTTTGAATATGATTATTACCTTGTATTAGAATGATAACCTACTGTAATAAACAAAGATTTCTTGAGGTTGGATGATCACCTTACAAGATTGGAAGTGAGCTAGCAAACTTGAAAGTATTCTTGATTTTATGAAACTAGAACTTTTGGAATTTATGAAGAACACTTAGAACTTGAAGATAGAACTTGAGAGAGTTCAATTAGATGAAGAAAATTGAAGAATGAAAGTGTTTGTAGGTGTTTTTGGTCGTTGGTGTATGGATTAGATATAAAGGATATGTAATTTTGTTTTCATGTAAATAAGTCATGAATGATTACTCATATTTTTGTAATCTTATGAGATATTTCATGCTAGTTGCCAAATGATGGTTCCCACATGTGTTAGGTGACTCACATGGGCTGCTAAGAGCTGATCATTGGAGTGTATATACCAATAGTACATACATCTAAAAGCTGTGTATTGTACGAGTACGAATACGGGTGCATACGAGTAGAATTGTTGATGAAACTGAACGAGAATGTAATTGTAAGCATTTTTGTTAAGTAGAAGTATTTTGATAAGTGTATTGAAGTCTTTCAAAAGTGTATAAATACATATTAAAACACTACATGTATATACATTTTAACTGAGTCGTTAAGTCATCGTTAGTCGTTACATGTAAGTGTTGTTTTGAAACTTTTAGGTTAACGATCTTGTTAAATGTTGTTAACCCAATGTTTATAATATCAAATGAGATTTTAAATTATTATATTATCATAATATTATCATGTATGAATATCTCTTAATATGATATATATACATTAAATGTCTTTACAACGATAATCGTTACATATATGTCTCGTTTAAAAATCATTAAGTTAGTAGTCTTGTTTTTACATATGTAGTTCATTGTTAATATACTTAATGATATGTTTACTTATCATAGTATCATGTTAACTATATATATATCCATATATATGTCATCATATAGTTTTTACAAGTTTTAACGTTCGTGAATCACCGGTCAACTTGGGTGGTCAATTGTCTATATGAAACATATTTCAATTAATCAAGTCTTAACAAGTTTGATTGCTTAACATGTTGGAAACATTTAATCATGTAAACATCAATCTCAATTAATATATATAAACATGGAAAAGTTCGGGTCACTACAGTACCTACCCGTTAAATAAATTTCGTCCCGAAATTTTAAGCTGTTGAAGGTGTTGACGAATATTCTGGAAATAGATGCGGGTATTTCTTCTTCATCTGATCTTCACGCTCCCAGGTGAACTCGGGTCCTCTACGAGCATTCCATCGAACCTTAACAATTGGTATCTTGTTTTGCTTAAGTCTTTTAACCTCACGATCCATTATTTCGACGGGTTCTTCGATGAATTGAAGTTTTTCGTTGATTTGGATTTCATCTAACGGAATAGTGAGATCTTCTTTAGCAAAACATTTCTTCAAATTCGAGACGTGGAAAGTGTTATGTACAGCCGCGAGTTGTTGAGGTAACTCAAGTCTGTAAGCTACTGGTCCGACACGATCAATAATCTTGAATGGTCCAATATACCTTGGATTTAATTTCCCTCGTTTACCAAATCGAACAACGCCTTTCCAAGGTGCAACTTTAAGCATGACCATCTCTCCAATTTCAAATTCTATATCTTTTCTTTTAATGTCAGCGTAGCTCTTTTGTCGACTTTGGGCGGTTTTCAACCGTTGTTGAATTTGGATGATCTTCTCGGTAGTTTCTTGTATAATCTCCGGACCCGTAATCTGTCTATCCCCCACTTCACTCCAACAAATCGGAGACCTGCACTTTCTACCATAAAGTGCTTCAAACGGCGCCATCTCAATGCTTGAATGGTAGCTGTTGTTGTAGGAAAATTCTGCTAACGGTAGATGTCGATCCCAACTGTTTCTGAAATCAATAACACATGCTCGTAGCATGTCTTCAAGCGTTTGTATCGTCCTTTCGCTCTGCCCATCAGTTTGTGGATGATAGGCAGTACTCATGTCTAGACGAGTTCCTAATGCTTGCTGTAATGTCTGCCAGAATCTTGAAATAAATCTGCCATCCCTATCAGAGATAATAGAGATTGGTATTCCATGTCTGGAGACGACTTCCTTCAAATACAGTCGTGCTAACTTCTCCATCTTGTCATCTTCTCTTATTGGTAGGAAGTGTGCTGATTTGGTGAGACGATCAACTATTACCCAAATAGTATCAAAACCACTTGCAGTCCTTGGCAATTTAGTGATGAAATCCATGGTAATGTTTTCCCATTTCCATTCCGGGATTTCGGGTTGTTGAAGTAGACCTGATGGTTTCTGATGCTCAGCTTTGACCTTAGAACACGTCAAACATTCTCCTACGTATTTAGCAACATCGGCTTTCATACCCGGCCACCAAAAATGTTTCTTGAGATCCTTGTACATCTTCCCCGTTCCAGGATGTATTGAGTATCTGGTTTTATGAGCTTCTCTAAGTACCATTTCTCTCATATCTCCAAATTTTGGTACCCAAATCCTTTCAGCCCTATACCGGGTTCCGTCTTCCCGAATATTAAGATGCTTCTCCGATCCTTTGGGTATTTCATCCTTTAAATTTCCCTCTTTTAAAACTCCTTGTTGCGCCTCCTTTATTTGAGTAGTAATGTTATTATGAATCATTATATTCATAGATTTTACTCGAATGGGTTCTCTATCCTTCCTGCTCAAGGCATCGGCTACCACATTTGCCTTCCCCGGGTGGTAACGAATCTCAAAATCGTAATCATTCAATAATTCAATCCACCTACGCTGCCTCATATTCAGTTGTTTCTGATTAAATATGTGTTGAAGACTTTTGTGGTCGGTATATATAATACTTTTGACCCCATATAAGTAGTGCCTCCAAGTCTTTAATGCAAAAACAACCGCGCCTAATTCCAAATCATGCGTCGTATAATTTTGTTCGTGAATCTTCAATTGTCTAGACGCATAAGCAATCACCTTCGTTCGTTGCATTAATACACAACCGAGACCTTGCTTTGATGCATCACAATAAATCACAAAATCATCATTCCCTTCAGGCAATGACAATATAGGTGCCGTAGTTAGCTTTTTCTTCAATAACTGAAACGCTTTCTCTTGTTCATCATTCCATTCAAATTTCTTCCCTTTATGCGTTAATGCAGTCAAGGGTTTTGCTATTCTGGAAAAGTCTTGGATGAACCTTCTGTAGTAACCAGCTAGTCCTAAAAACTGGCGTATGTGTTTCGGAGTTTTCGGGGTTTCCCACTTTTCAACAGTTTCTATCTTTGCCGGATCCACCTTAATACCTTCTTTGTTCACTATGTGACCGAGGAATTGAACTTCTTCCAACCAAAATGCACACTTTGAAAACTTAGCGTACAATTCTTCCTTCCTCAATACTTCTAACACCTTTCTCAAATGTTCACCGTGTTCTTGGTCATTCTTTGAGTAAATAAGTATGTCATCAATGAAAACAATGACAAACTTGTCAAGGTATGGTCCACACACTCGGTTCATAAGGTCCATGAACACAGCTGGTGCATTAGTTAAACCAAACGGCATGACCATAAACTCGTAATGACCGTAACGTGTTCTGAAAGCAGTCTTTGGAATATCATCTTCTTTCACCCGCATTTGATGATACCCGGAACGTAAGTCAATCTTTGAATAAACAGACGAGCCTTGTAGTTGATCAAATAAGTCGTCGATTCTCGGTAGTGGGTAGCGGTTCTTGATGGTAAGTTTGTTCAACTCTCGGTAGTCGATACACAACCTAAATGTACCATCTTTCTTCTTGACAAACAAAACAGGAGCTCCCCACGGTGATGTGCTTGGTCGAATGAAACCACGCTCTAAAAGTTCTTGTAATTGGTTTTGCAGTTCTTTCATCTCGCTGGGTGCGAGTCTGTAAGGAGCACGAGCTATTGGTGCAGCTCCTGGTACAAGATCTATTTGAAATTCAACGGATCGATGTGGGGGTAATCCCGGTAATTCTTTCGGAAATACATCGGGAAATTCTTTTGCAATAGGAACATCATTGATGCTCTTTTCTTCAGTTTGTACTTTCTCGACGTGTGCTAGAACAGCATAGCAACCTTTTCTTATTAGTTTTTGTGCCTTCAAATTACTAATAAGATGTAGCTTCGTGTTGCCCTTTTCTCCGTACACCATTAAGGGTTTTCCTTTTTCTCGTATAATGCGAATTGCATTTTTGTAACAAACGATCTCCGCTTTCACTTCTTTCAACCAGTCCATACCGATTATCACATCAAAACTCCCTAACTCTACTGGTATCAAATCAATCTTAAATGTTTCGCTAACCAGTTTAATTTCTCGATTCCGACATATATTATCTGCTGAAATTAATTTACCATTTGCTAATTCGAGTAAAAATTTACTATCCAAAGGCGTCAATGGACAACTTAATTTAGCACAAAAATCTCTACTCATATAGCTTCTATCCGCACCCGAATCAAATAAAACGTAAGCAGATTTATTGTCAATAAGAAACGTACCCGTAACAAGCTCCGGGTCTTCCTGTGCCTCTGCCGCATTAATATTGAAAACTCTTCCACGGCCTTGTCCATTCGTGTTCTCCTGGTTCGGGCAATTTCTAATAATGTGGCCCGGTTTTCCACATTTATAACAAACTACATTGGCATAACTTGCTCCGACACTACTTGCTCCGCCATTACTCGTTCCGACACCATTTGTTCCTTTCGTTCTATTAACCCCTGGTCCGTAGACCTCACACTTCGCCGCGCTATGACCATTTCTTTTACACTTGTTGCAAAATTTGGTGCAGAACCCCGAGTGATTCTTTTCACACCTTTGGCATAGCTGCTTCTGATTGTTGTTGTTGTTGCGGTTATTATTGTTGTTGGGATGATTGTTGTAGTTGCTGTTGTTGTTGTTGTTGTTGTTGTTGGGCCGTTTGTTGTAGTTGCGATTGATGTTGCGATTGTTGGGATAATTGTTGCGATTATTGTTGTAATTGCTGTTGCTGTTGTATTGGTGATTCTTATCACCGTTTTCCTCCCACTTTCTTTTGACTTGCTTCACATTGGCCTCTTCAGCAGTCTGTTCTTTAATTCTTTCTTCAATTTGGTTCACGAGTTTGTGAGCCATTCTACATGCCTGTTGTATGGAGGCGGGCTCATGTGAACTTATATCTTCTTGGATTCTTTCCGGTAATCCTTTCACAAACGCGTCGATCTTCTCTTCCTCATCTTCGAATGCTCCCGGACACAATAGGCACAATTCTGTGAATCGTCTTTCGTACGTGGTAATATCAAATCCTTGGGTTCGTAACCCTCTAAGTTCTGTCTTGAGCTTATTGACCTCGGTTCTGGGACGGTACTTCTCGTTCATCAAGTGCTTGAATGCTGACCACGGTAGTGCGTACGCATCGTCTTGTCCCACTTGCTCTAGATAGGTATTCCACCATGTTAACGCAGAACCTGTGAAGGTATGCGTAGCGTACTTCACTTTGTCCGCTTCAGTACACTTACTTATGGCAAACACCGATTCGACCTTCTCGGTCCACCGTTTCAATCCGATCGGTCCTTCGGTTCCATCAAATTCCAAAGGTTTGCAGGCAGTGAATTCTTTGTAGGTGCATCCTACACGATTTCCTGTGCTGCTAGATCCAAGGTTATTGTTGGTATGTAGCGCAGCCTGTACTGCGGCTATGTTTGAAGCTAGAAAAGTACGGAATTCCTCTTCATTCATATTCACGGTGTGTCGAGTAGTCGGTGCCATTTCCTTCAAAATAGTTAAATGGAACAAGTTAATCATACAGAATATTAAGAGTAGTTAATAGTATTTCGTAGCATAATATGAACTCATTTATAAAAGCTTTTTCTTCATATTAGCGTTTTATAAGTTTAAATTCGGGTAGTACCTACCCGTTAAGTTCATACTTAGTAGCTAATATACAATTCAACTACTACAATTCTATATGAAAAACTGATTATAATAATATTTCGCGTTCAAACTTTTATACAATATTTTACAAACTTACAATACCGCTTATTTTACATAAAGCATGAAATATAGCACACAATAACTTTGATACAAGATAGTTGTGAAGATAATTCTAGCTAATACACAAGTCGTTCAGCAAAGGCAATAAAGACACGTAATTCATACGTCCAGAAACAAGTCATGCATTCTGGTTTTACTAGGACTACTTCCCATCCTTGGTCTTGTGCAACATAACCGTTATGGCCGTTGATAAGACAGCGTGTTGTAACATCATCAAAGGGACGAGGGTTACGTAATGTCCAACAGTCCCGTAACAATCTAAAAACCTCATTTCTTACCCCAATTACCGACTCCGTCACTTGTGGAAATGTTTTGTTTAATAGTTGTAGCCCGATGTTCTTGTTCTCACTTTGGTGAGAAGGGAACATTACTAATCCGTAAGCATAACATGCTTCTTTATGTTGCATGTTAGCCGCTTTTTCTAAATCACGAAGTCCAATATTCGGATATATTGAGTCAAAATAATTTCTTAACCCGTTGCGTAAAATAGCATTTGGGTTCCCCGCAATATATGTGTCAAAGTAAACACATCGTAACTTATGGGTTTCCCAATGTGATATCCCCCATCTTTCAAACGAAAGTCTCTTATAAACCAAGACATTCTTGGAACGTTCTTCGAATGTCTTACAAACTGATCTCGCCTTAAATAGTTGTGCCGAAGAATTCTGGCCGACTCTAGACAAGATTTCATCAATCATGTCTCCGGGTAGGTCTCTTAAAATATTGGGTTGTCTATCCATTTTGTGTTTTTAAACTGTAAAATAGACAAGAGTTAGATTCATAAAAAAAATACTTATTAATACAAGCAATTTTTACATATATCATAAAGCATAAGAACACTATATTCCATATATTACACCACACGAATACAACTATCTTATTCCGACTCGCTCGTTTCTTCTTCTTTGGTTTTGGTTCGTTTTGCCAAGTTTCTAGGGATATATGATGTTCCCCTAATACGAGCCGTCGTTGTCCACATTGGTTTAGAAAAACCTGGTGGTTTAGAGGTTCCCGGGTCATTGTTACAACTTAAGGACTTCGGGGGTTGACGATACATATAAAGTTCATCGGGGTTGGAATTAGATTTCTCTATTTTTATGCCCTTTCCCTTATTATTTTCTTTTGCCTTTTTAAATTCGGTTGGGGTAATTTCTATAACATCATCGGAATTCTCGTCGGAATCCGATTCATCGGAGAATTGGTAATCCTCCCAATATTTTGCTTCCTTGGCGGAAACACCATTGACCATAATTAACTTTGGTCGGTTGGTTGAGGATTTTCTTTTACTTAACCGTTTTATTATTTCCCCCACCGGTTCTATTTCTTCATCCGGTTCCGATTCTTCTTCCGGTTCCGATTCTTCTTCCGGTTCCGACTCTTCTTCCGGTTCCTCTTCGGGAACTTGTGAATCAGTCCACAAATCATTCCAATTTACATTTGACTCTTCATTATTATTAGGTGAGTCAATGGGACTTGTTCTAGAGGTAGACATCTATCACATAATATCAAACACGTTAAGAGATTAATATATCACATAATATTCATATGTTAAAAATATATAGTTTCCAACAAAAATGTTAAGCAATCATTTTTAAAGAAAACACGGTCGAAGTCCAGACTCACTAATGCATCCTAACAAACTCGATAAGACACACTAATGCAAATTTTCTGGTTCTCTAAGACCAACGCTCGGATACCAACTGAAATGTCCCGTTCTTATTGATTAAAAACGTTCCATATTAATTGATTTCGTTGCGAGGTTTTGACCTCTATATGAGACGTTTTTCAAAGACTGCATTCATTTTTAAAACAAACCATAACCTTTATTTCATAGATAAAGGTTTTAAAAAGCTTTACGTAGATTATCAAATAATGATAATCTAAAATATCCTGTTTACACACGACCATTACATAATGATTTACAATACAAATATGTTACAACAAAATAAGTTTCTTGAATGCAGTTTTTACACAATATCATACAAGCATGGACTCCAAATCTCGTCCTTATTTAAGTATGCGACAGCGGAAGCTCTTAATAATCACCTGAGAATAAACATGCTTAAAACGTCAACAAAAATGTTGGTGAGTTATAGGTTTAACCTATATATATCAAATCATAATAATAGACCACAAGATTTCATATTTCAATACACATCCCATACATAGAGATAAAAATCATTCATATGGTGAACACCTGGTAACCGACATTAACAAGATGCATATATAAGAATATCCCCATCATTCCGGGACACCCTTCGGATATGATATAAATTTCGAAGTACTAAAGCATCCAGTACTTTGGATGGGGTTTGTTAGGCCCAATAGATCTATCTCTAGGATTCGCGTCAATTAGGGTGTCTGTTCCCTAATTCATAGATTACCAGACTTAATAAAAAGGGGCATATTCGATTTCGATAATTCAACCATAGAATGTAGTTTCACGTACTTGTGTCTATTTTGTAAATCATTTATAAAACCTGCATGTATTCTCATCCCAAAAATATTAGATTTTAAAAGTGGGACTATAACTCACTTTCACAGATTTTTACTTCGTCGGGAAGTAAGACTTGACCACTGGTTGATTCACGAACCTATAACAATATATACATATATATCAAAGTATGTTCAAAATATATTTACAACACTTTTAATATATTTTGATGTTTTAAGTTTATTAAGTCAGCTGTCCTCGTTAGTAACCTACAACTAGTTGTCCACAGTTAGATGTACAGAAATAAATCGATAAATATTATCTTGAATCAATCCACGACCCAGTGTATACGTATCTCAGTATTGATCACAACTCAAACTATATATATTTTAGAATCAACCTCAACCCTGTATAGCTAACTCCAACATTCACATATAGAGTGTCTATGGTTGTTCCGAAATATATATAGATGTGTCGACATGATAGGTCGAAACATTGTATACGTGTCTATGGTATCTCAAGATTACATAATATATAATACAAGTTGATTAAGTTATGGTTGGAATAGATTTGTTACCAATTTTCACGTAGCTAAAATGAGAAAAACTATCCAATCTTGTTTTACCCATAACTTCTTCATTTTAAATCCGTTTTGAGTGAATCAAATTGCTATGGTTTCATATTGAACTCTATTTTATGAATCTAAACAAAAAAAGTATAGGTTTCTAGTCAGAAAAATAAGTTACAAGTCGTTTTTGTAAAGGTAGTCATTTCAGTCGAAAGAACGACGTCTAGATGACCATTTTAGAAAACATACTTCCACTTTGAGTTTAACCATAATTTTTGGATATAGTTTCATGTTCATAATAAAAATCATTTTCTCAGAATAAAAACTTTTAAATCAAAGTTTATCATAGTTTTTAATTAACTAACCCAAAACAGCCCGCGGTGTTACTACGACGGCGTAAATCCGGTTTTACGTTGTTTTTCGTGTTTCCAGGTTTTAAATCATTAAGTTAGCATATCATATAGATATAGAACATGTGTTTAGTTGATTTTAAAAGTCAAGTTAGAAGGATTAACTTTTGTTTGCGAACAAGTTTAGAATTAACTAAACTATGTTCTAGTGATTACAAGTTTAAACCTTCGAATAAGATAACTTTATATGTATGAATCGAATGATGTTATGAACATCATTACTACCTTAAGTTCCTTGGATGAACCTACTGGAAAAGAGAAAAATGGATCTAGCTTCAATGGATCCTTGGATGGCTCGAAGTTCTTGAAGCAAAATCATGACACGAAAACAAGTTCAAGTAAGATCATCACTTGAAATAAGATTGTTATAGTTATAGAAATTGAACCAAAGTTTGAATATGATTATTACCTTGTATTAGAATGATAACCTACTGTAAGAAACAAAGATTTCTTGAGGTTGGATGATCACCTTACAAGATTGGAAGTGAGCTAGCAAACTTGAAAGTATTCTTGATTTTATGAAACTAGAACTTTTGGAATTTATGAAGAACACTTAGAACTTGAAGATAGAACTTGAGAGAGTTCAATTAGATGAAGAAAATTGAAGAATGAAAGTGTTTGTAGGTGTTTTTGGTCGTTGGTGTATGGATTAGATATAAAGGATATGTAATTTTGTTTTCATGTAAATAAGTCATGAATGATTACTCATATTTTTGTAATCTTATGAGATATTTCATGCTAGTTGCCAAATGATGGTTCCCACATGTGTTAGGTGACTCACATGGGCTGCTAAGAGCTGATCATTGGAGTGTATATACCAATAGTACATACATCTAAAAGCTGTGTATTGTACGAGTACGAATACGGGTGCATACGAGTAGAATTGTTGATGAAACTGAACGAGAATGTAATTGTAAGCATTTTTGTTAAGTAGAAGTATTTTGATAAGTGTATTGAAGTCTTTCAAAAGTGTATAAATACATATTAAAACACTACATGTATATACATTTTAACTGAGTCGTTAAGTCATCGTTAGTCGTTACATGTAAGTGTTGTTTTGAAACTTTTAGGTTAACGATCTTGTTAAATGTTGTTAACCCAATGTTTATAATATCAAATGAGATTTTAAATTATTATATTATCATGATATTATCATGTATGAATATCTCTTAATATGATATATATACATTAAATGTCTTTACAACGATAATCGTTACATATATGTCTCGTTTAAAAATCATTAAGTTAGTAGTCTTGTTTTTACATATGTAGTTCATTGTTAATATACTTAATGATATGTTTACTTATCATAGTATCATGTTAACTATATATATATCCATATATATGTCATCATATAGTTTTTACAAGTTTTAACGTTCGTGAATCACCGGTCAACTTGGGTGGTCAATTGTCTATATGAAACATATTTCAATTAATCAAGTCTTAACAAGTTTGATTGCTTAACATGTTGGAAACATTTAATCATGTAAACATCAATCTCAATTAATATATATAAACATGGAAAAGTTCGGGTCACTACATGTCAGGCCCGATAGATCTATCAACAGGATTCGCGTTTACAATACCTCATGTAAATAATAGTTACCAAGTTACAGGGAAGTATGCTAGTGGTACAACCCAACGTAGAATATATATTTTTAATCACTTGTGTCCATAACGTAAATCATAAAATGCATGTATTCTCATCCCGAAATATTTAGAGTTTAAAAGTGGGACTATATACTCACTTTTGCCTTGAAGGTATTTAACTCGACTTGGTCTCCGATAGATATCATGAACCTAACCATATATATAATATATCAACATATTTTCTTTTTAAGTAATCGTTATATATATATATATATATATATATATATATATATATATATATATATATATATATATATATATATATATATATATATATATATATATATATATATATACTTTTAATACTTTTAATATTTTCTTAGTCCGTAGTTAGCAGTCCGATGTTAGTGGTCCACAATTAGTTGCTTAAATAAAATAAATAAAGACCCCATCGTATTCGTATTGATCAGAATTAATCTCGACCCATGGTACCATGTTGTCAAGTGACGTGTTGCGTACATAAAGTATCGTGTTGTCAAATGACGTGTTGCGTACAATCATGAGGTCTTATGATTAATCTTCTCGTGTTATTTACGGGTGGTCCTGAAATATATAAAATCAAATCATAAGTAAATATATATTAAATATTATGTTAATTAGCCAAGATATGATTAATCCGATTTTGTCATAATATGATATATTACAGGTCTTGAAGTGTTTTTAAAAAATCAAATTAGAAGGATCTATTTAGTTTGCGAACAAGTTTGAAATCACTCAAACTATGTTCTTGTTGTTAAAATTTTACAACACAAAATAAGATAGCTATATAAATATGAATCGAATAAGATTATGAATAAGGTTACTACCTCAAGTTACTTGGATAAAGCTACTGGAAAAGGTAAGAAAAATCTTGGAATCAAAAGAGTGGTGGAGTGGGATTGAAAGATTGGAAGTAATCTCCTTGAAATCGGATGACTATATTGATACGTTCTTGAGTAGGTAAATGAAGAGAGATTAGGGAGTGAATTAACTTGAAAGAAAATTGGAAATGAAATTGTATGTGTGTGTGTGTGTGTGTGCAAAATAGCATGATTATGGGATGGATATATAGGAGATTTAGTTTGTTTTCTTGCACAAAAGTCACACATGAGGTTAAATGGCTGGTTCCCACATGTAACATCATGTCTAGTGGCTGATCAATGAAGTTTATTGTTGGTATATACCAATAGTAAATACGTATAGAAGCTGGATATGATACGGTTACATATACCCTAGATATACTTGTAGAAATTTTGAGGAATCGGAACGAGAATTCAAATATGGACGGGTTTATAACTGTAAAAGAGGCTCAAAACTGGGCTTTTATTTTTGGGTCAAACCGGGCCAAAATAAAATTTTAAGACATTTTTAATAAAGCAATGTTAGCCCAAAAAAAAAATTTCAAGCTGACCTGGCAGCTCGACCCCAGCCAGGGGCTCTGCCCCTTGGACCCCGCTTATCGGGGGCGCTGCCCCCGAACCCCCATCATAATCAAGATAAGTTCAAACAAGTGTGCACTCCACACTTCTCCAAACTTGTTCGATATTTATCAAGATTATTTTGGTTACAAATTAATCCCATTACACTTAAATCATATTGGTGACATAGATCACCAACATATTATAGATTGTAAGTATATATGTCAAAGAACGTTACATATAGTTATCGTTTTGAAAACTTAAGTTAGTGGTCTCAAAGTATACTTATAACTCATTGTTGTTAGTTCACAATGAAATGTTAAACCATCCTTAAATCATGTTAAATATGTATAGATATGTACATATACATAATCGTATAATTATCGTGTGTTATATAGTTCGTGATATCATCGGTCAAATTGGACGGTCAAACGTTGTGTGAAACTCTTTTCAAAAACATAAGTCTCAACAGTTTGGATTGCTTATCATGTTGGTAAGGTTTATTTTATGTAAATATTAATCTCATAAGTATAAAACGATCGGAAAAATCCGGGTCGTTACACTTTTACTCTTCGGGATGAAGACGTCATTCTGGAGCGCTGGAGTTTTTCGAATGCGTATAAAGATTTTTTTAGTCTATTTTGGGGCCCGCTCCAGTTGGAGGAAAGCCGGAAGGCTCGTCGAAGATCGCCTCTTTTGATTCCCCCAAGACGTACTCATATGATTCATGTTCCGGAAAAGCGGTGTCTCTCGGAAAGTTGAAGGTAAGGTCTCAAAATCCGGGGTAAGAGGCAAGAATGTCTTGTTGGTGGTGGATGATTTAAGTTTGATTCGCGTCGGTTTTCTCCTTTGTAGTTTTTCGGTTTCTTTGATGTCTGTTTGTTTCATTTGTTTATTGGTTGTAGTTGTTTCATGTTTTTCTAGGTTCGACTCGCCTTTGTTAGGCTCGCTTTCTATTGGCGAGGCGTGCCAGGAAGTTGGTCTTTCATCGGTAGATGAAAGTCTCATGATATAGAGTTCATTTTTTGCCAAAGTAAAAGCCATGGATGTAGAGTTTCCAGTTTCCTACTGAAAGTGCATGCATGCTTGGCAAATGAACGCGAAATTGGTTAATCCCCCTCTAGGTGATGCTGACAACTTGTTTTTAAAAAAACATGTAAAAAAACAAATATTTGAAATTACTCTCTCCATGCCAAATAAATAGTTTTTGACTTTTGAAGTCTTGTTTTTCAACTTATTACAACTCTTTACACTATAAACAGTAACAAATACTATTCTTAATGCACTTGGAACTTTTTAAAACACTTGAAAAGTACAAACCAGTTGATATTATTCTTAATGCACTTAGTACAACTTCATAATGCTTACCATTTTATTTTATTTAAATAATATTTAGTAATTTAGTATTCAACTAGTGTTCGAACCCTCGCTTCGCGCCGGGGGTTCGGTTTTCAATGTATTTTATTGCGTTTAGTTTGTAAAATTATTTCGTGGCTAACGATGATGTCGTTGAAACGCAACTCGAGTCGAACTAAATGGTATAATCTGTGAAAGATTTAAATGTTATTTTAAATTAACAATATATGTGCATCTCCGCGTTTCGCTATGGAATTGTCGGCTTTTAAAAATTTAACGCAAAATCAACGTGTATGAAAAGTACCTCAAATATTTAGCGTTTTCTAAAAAGCGTTCGTTTTGCGTATAGTTAGTGACATTGTGTTCCTAAAATTATTTCAAGTTTAACGATGGTGTCGGAAAAATTTAACTCTGAAGATATGGCCCGTTGAATATTCGGGTGGAGTTTATTTAAGATTTGTTATGAAAATGAGTATTTGACACCTGTACCCCCTATTTGGGGGGGTCGATTTTAATATTTGAACAAACTATGAGGGTTTTCTTTGGAAAAAAAGGTGGGAAAAGAGGGAAAAAAGTGAAAGGACGAAAACACCATTGATTACTATTCATCATTTTTTGTCTATCAGGTAGTATATAATTTATGTGGTCGATTTATAATGAGTGAGAAGTTTAATGGCCAAAGTTTAAAATGTGGAAAATTTATGGTAAGTTTGTAAAAGGTATAAAGTTAAGTATTATATAGTTTGGGGTTAAAATGGTAAAAATCAAAAGATTGGAGGGTTTGTGAAACTTGTGAGGTGAACTATTCACTTGGTCTTTGCCTTTTAGATATATAGATATAACTAGTTGTGGAGCCCTCGCTTCGAGCCGGGGGCTCCGTTTTGAATGCGAGTTAAAAAAAAAGTCATGATTTATTTTGTAAAAAAGAATTTTTTTTCGACATCTAACATTGAAGGGTTGTTCCTTTTGTGAAAGTTGCTTCTTTTAACATTCGGGTTTTATTTAAAAAAAAAGCTAGTAAAGTGGGGGTTCGATTTGTATTTTAATAAAAGTTAGGGGGTTAAGTTTGTGAAATTTGAAAAAAAAATTCTTTTTTAATAAAGTGAGAGTTCGATTTCTATTTTAATAAAAGTTAGGGGGTTAAGTTTGTGAAAATTGAATATTAGTAAAAAAAAAGTTAGTAAAGTGGGGGTTCGATTTGTATTTTAATAAAAGTTAGGGGGTTAAGTTTGTGAAATTTGGGAAAAAAAATATACGTATAAAGTGGGGGTGCGATTTATATTTTAATAAAAGTTGGGGGGTTAAGTTTGCGAAAAGTGGGAAATATTTTAATAAAAGTTAGGGGGTTAAGTTTGTGAAAATTGAATATTAGTAAAAAAAAAGTTAGTAAAGTGGGGGTTCGATTTGTATTTTAATAAAAGTTAGGGGGTTAAGTTTGTAAAATTTGGGAAAAAAATATACGTATAAAGTGGGGGTGCGATTTATATTTTAATAAAAGTTGGGGGGTTAAGTTTGCGAAAAGTGTGAAAAGGAATAGTACTTTTCATTTGGCCTTTGCCCTTTAGATATAGGTATATAATATCCTCTTATAATCTAGGGAACTAGGAAAATAATCTTACTTGTCAATTCATAATTGCCGTACTTATCTTAGCGATGACCTGTAGTTAAGATAATTAAACTAATCATTTAAAATGACACGCGGCAGTTAAAAAACAAATTAGAATACAAGATCGTCAATCTAGAATTAGGAACGTCCAAATATTTGAAAAACAAAAGAAAAAAGGGAGGCGTACAATAATAAGATGGAAGAGCATCCACCCGATAGAGTTGGTGAAATATGGAATTGAACTCATTCAACTTATGTTGAAGAAGGATTTGATCATGGGCATAATCATGCTTGATGTGGTGAAATATGGAATTGAACTCATTCAACTTATGTTGAAGAAGGATTTGATCATGGGCATAATCATGCTTGATGTATAACGTTCCGCAAAGAAGAATTCAACCTTCTTAATGATTTCGCTATTGCGAATGGAAAATGGATATCGTACAGACCAAGTATGAATTCCTCGTTAAACTTTCTGTTATTTGTTTTGTTTTCTTAATACTTGTTTATTATCACAGATCTACGGTCTCAAGTGGAAAAATACTTCATCACAATATCCCACCAGGGGCTAGCAAGAATTTGAATGCGGACTGTTCTGAGCTGGAAGTATGTTTCACACCTACTGATTAATTTTTTGCAATCTTAAATTTCAGAAACAGGGTGGTCTTTTTAGATTGAATTCTGACGCTTTATGTCAACTTGTTTTGCATTATTAAACTTCAGAAACAAGGTCTTTTTTTTTCCACTTGAAGTGTGTGGGGGCGCGCGCTTATACCTTTTTTATTCAACAGGTTGTTCGTATTGAGGACATATCTATGCATCTACTGTAAATTGGTACCCCTCCTTCTTCTCATTAATATTAATAACAAGCTATTTTCTGTAACAACCCAAACCAAAACACGAACAACCCGCGTTAAAATACGAAATAAAAAAAAAATTATTTCCTGTTCAGCATATGGCGCGGCGCGCCAGATGGCCGCGCGGCGCGCCAAACTGGTCTATCCAAAAAGTTTTAAACGCGAAAAAGATCGACTACTTCCTGTCATAATTAGACCGAACGCTTTCACCAACATTTTCAAATATGTAAAACTAACACGATTCAAACATAAAAACAAGTTTTACATGATGGGGCCCACATTGGCCGATTTACGAGTTTAATACAAAATATGAGTTTCGACCGCCAAAAAGTTTAAGTACCAAACTACACTACGAGCATGGCGTTTGGGATTAAACTACCCAAGTCTCGGTCAAACTCCAAGAACTAATACTTCCAAAAAGCGTCCCCTAATCAACAAAGCGGTATCTCTATTCCATGATAATGCCCTTACCCTTGTCCACAACCGAACCTATAAAAAAAGTAAACAACGAGAGGGTAAGCAAAGCTTAGTGAATGCAATAATTATACACATACATATATAATCTACTTACTTGCATCACTTACACATTATCGCACACGAGCTAGCAATTCGACAACCATGCAAAACATTAAGCATATACCAATAACTGCAAATTCATAAGGAGCTAGCAATACCAATAGCATATAGTTCATAATTAAATATGCTAACACAACATTCTTATAACCATGGTTAACCAATCGAGCAAGGGAACGGTACTTGTAACGACCCGTCAAAATCGCTATTGACGCGGCACGTTAATCATTGATTCCACAGTGAGGTTTTGACCTCTATATGATACGTTTTGATAAAATATTGCATTCATTAAAATAAGTGACTTTCTAAACATAGAAAGTTATAAACATGTGGGCGAGTGCTTAGGTATAAGCAAACCCCGAAATACATAAGTCTTTAATTTACAGGTTGACATCACAGTCCAATTATTTATTACACAACGCAGTTTTATTTTGAATGCAATAAACTTTGTACAAAGCATGAGAGACTCCATGCAGGCAACAAGCACATCACAGCGGAAACATTCTAAGGACCTGAGAATAAAACATGCTAAAAAGTCAACACGAATGTTGGTGAGTTATAGGTTTAATTGCTCGAGTCATAAACATATATAAAGATAGACCACAAGATTTCATCAAAAGTTTATCAATAGATTCTACGTAACAGAGTACCCTGGTAACTAAACTTAACGCTATAGTGATAATTACCCCATTCGTTTTAATACACGCAAACCAACGTGTCTTAAACTCAAATAACATACGTCCGTTAAAAGGCTAGTGCTCTAGCTCGGACGGGGATGTCAAGCCCTATGGATCCATATACAATTATTCGCGCCCACCAGTCCATATCCTATGTACTGGCAGCTACTAGTTACCAAAGCTAAGGGATTTCCGGTTTAACTCAGTGTAGAATTTAGTATGTACTTGTGTCTTATCGCGTTTAAAATAAATTGCATGTATTCTCAGCCCAAAAATATTTAAAGTATTTAAAAAGGGATCTATAACTCACAGTTCAATATTGAGACTCAATATTGTTGGCAAATTGCGTAGACGTAATGATGGTAGACGACTGTATGGTTGGCCTTGGATTCAAGAACAATACCCCGAACAATACCCAATATTTCCTTAGCTTAAAGCGGTTTGAAACCCGAATTAAAACACCCTCGAATATACTTTATTATTATTAAACTTAAATTATAATTATAATTATAAATTAAAACTTAAGTTACATATATATTTATGAAAAATATCGTCGAGCAAAACTGACATTTTATAGTACTTTTCGATTTACTGTAGCTCATGCGATCGCATGAGTTTTCAGTGTTTTTGCCATGCGATCGCATGGCCACCTTTTCTGTTTTTGTTTGCTAGTTCGTCGACATCAAATAGTGTTACTGTAGCAAATAGTGTTTACTGTAGCAAATAGTGTTTTACTGTAGCAAATAGTGTTTCACTGTAGCAAATAGTGTTTTACTGTAGCAAAGTAATTTTTACTGTAGCAAATAGGGTTTTACTGTAGGAAAGTCGTTTTTACTTGTACATATATATATACATACATATAATTGTTCATGAATCGTCGAGAATAATCAAAGGTAATTGTATATATGAAACAGTTCTAAAATTTTGAGACTCAATCTAACAGACTTTGTTTAGCGTGTTAAAATAATAAATCGTATAGAGAATTGGTTTAAATAAGTCAAAAATTTTCGGGTCATCACAGTACCTCCCCCTTAAAGAAAATTTCGTCCCGAAATTTTGAGTAGTACCTGTTTCATGAGCGATATCAGTGAACAAATGTGGATACTTTTGCTTCATCTGATCTTCACGTTCCCAAGTAAACTCGGGTCCTCGTCTTGCGTTCCAACGAACCCTAACTATCGGTATTTTGCTTTGTTTTAATTGTTTGACCTCACGGTCCATGATTTCAACAGGTTCTTCGATAAAATGGAGTTTATCATTGATTCGTATTTCGTCAAGAGGAATTACGACATCCTCTTCAGCTAAACATTTCTTCAAATTTGACACGTGAAATGTGTTGTGAACACTACTAAGTTCTTGCGGTAGCTTTAATCGATAAGCAACTGTTCCAATTTTTTCGGTGATTTCAAAGGGTCCTACGTACCTAGGACTTAGCTTTCCTCGTTTACCGAATCGTACAACGCCTTTCCAGGGTGACACTTTCAACATGACTTTGTCGCCCACTTGAAATTCTAGCGGTTTTCTTCTTACATCAGCATAACTCTTTTGGCGACTCATGGCCGTTTTCAATCGCTGTTGTATTTGAATGATCTTTTCGGTGGTTTCGTGAATAATTTCTGGTCCAGTAAGTTGTCTTTCTCCTACTTCACTCCAACATATAGGAGATCTGCACTTTCTACCGTAAAGTGCTTCAAATGGCGCTGCGTTGATGCTCGTATGATAGCTGTTATTGTATGAAAATTCTGCCAACGGTAAGTGTCGATCCCAACTGGTTCCAAAGTCAATCACGCATGCCCGTAACATGTCTTCCAATGTTTGTATTGTTCTTTCACTTTGACCATCTGTCTGTGGGTGATAAGCGGTGCTCATATCTAATCGAGTTCCCAATGCTTTTTGTAATGACTGCCAGAAACGTGATGTGAATCGGGTGTCGCGATCAGATATGATAGAGATGGGTACACCATGCCTGGAAACTACTTCCTTCAAATATAGGCGTGCTAATTTCTCCATACTGTCTGTCTCCTTTATTGGTAGAAAGTGAGCTGATTTAGTTAGACGATCAACTATCACCCAAATAGTATCATGACTACTTGCAGTCCTTGGCAATTTCGTAATGAAATCCATAGTTATTCTTTCCCATTTCCACTGTGGAATTTCTGGTTGTTGCAGTAATCCTGACGGCTTTTGGTGCTCAGCTTTGACCTTTGCACACGTCAAACATTTGCTTACATAAGTAGCAATTTCTGTCTTCATATTAGGCCACCAATAAAACTTCTTGAGATCGTGGTACATTTTTCCGTTTCCTGGGTGAATTGAGTACCTCGTTTTGTGTGCTTCATCTAGTACTAGTTGCCTTAGATTACCATGTTTTGGTACCCATATCCTATCAGCAAAATACAGGGTTCCATCGGCTTTTACTTCAAGCTGTTTTTCTAACCCTCTGCTCATTTCGCCTTTTTCATTTTCTTCTTTTAAAGTCTCTAACTGTGCTGCTTGAATTTGCTTTGTGAGATCAGTACGAATTGTAATATTCAAAGCTCGGACCCTAAGAGGTTTTACTCTTTCTTTTCGACTTAGGGCATCAGCTACAACATTAGCCTTTCCAGGATGGTAACGGATTTCACAATCGTAATCGTTTAACAACTCTACCCAGCGACGTTGCCTCATATTGAGTTGTTTTTGATCAAAAATATGCTGAAGACTCTTATGGTCGGTGTACACTGTACACTTGGTGCCATATAGATAGTGTCTCCATATTTTGAGTGCAAAAACTACTGCTCCAAGTTCCAAATCGTGCGTCGTATAGTTCTTTTCATGAATTTTTAGTTGTCGTGAGGCGTATGCGATGACTTTTGTGCGCTGCATTAATACACATCCTAAACCTTGGCGTGAAGCATCACAATAGATCACGAAATCATCATTTCCTTCCGGTAATGACAAAATGGGTGCAGACGTTAACTTCTTCTTTAATAACTGGAATGAGGATTCCTGTTCTGTGGACCAATCATACTTCTTTCCTTTTTGAGTCAATGCAGTTAAGGGTTTGGCGATTCTAGAGAAGTCTTGAATGAATCTTCGGTAGTAACCAGCAAGACCTAAGAATTGGCGGATTTGTGTTGGAGTCTTCGGTGTTTCCCATTTACTAATGGCTTCGATCTTGGCGGGGTCAACTTTAATTCCATGTTTACTGACAACATGGCCCAAAAATTGTACTTCTTGTAACCAGAAATCACACTTCAAAAATTTTGCGTACAATTCTTCTTTCTTGAGTATCTCTAGTACCAGTCTTAAGTGTTGCTCATGTTCTTCCTTGTTCTTCGAGTAAATCAATATGTCGTCGATAAAAATAATGACAAATTTGTCTAAATACGGTCTACAGATGCGATTCATTAGATCCATGAATACTGCTGGAGCATTAGTCAATCCAAAAGGCATGACTAAAAATTCATAGTGACCGTAACGGGTTCTGAACGCTGTTTTAGGAACATCTTCTTCCTTCACTCTCAGCTGATGATATCCGGAGCGTAGATCAATCTTAGAATAAACACTTGATCCTTGCAATTGATCAAAAAAATCATCAATCCTCGGTAATGGGTACCGATTCTTGATCGTTAATTTATTTAATTCTCGGTAATCTATGCACATTCTCATAGATCCATCCTTCTTCTTGACGAACAGAATAGGAGCACCCCAAGGTGAAAAACTAGGACGAATAAATCCACGGTCCGATAATTCTTGCAACTGGTCTTGTAATTCTTGCATTTCTGAAGGTGCAAGTCTATATGGGGATCGGGCTACAGGTGCAGCTCCTGGTATGAGATCAATCTGGAATTCTACACATCTGTGTGGAGGTAGCCCCGGTAATTCTTCTGGAAATACTCCGGGATATTCTCTTACAACCGGCATGTCATTAATGCTTCTTTCTTCAGTATCGATCTTCTTTACATGTGCCAAAATAGCATAACAACCTTTTCTTATAAGTTTCTGGGCCTTCATACAGCTGATAAAGTTCAGCTTTGAGTTGCTCTTCTCCCCATAAATCATTAATGACGTTTCATCCTTACGAGGGATGCGAATTGCTTTCTCAGCGCAAACAACTTCCGCTCTTGTTTTGGACATCCAGTCCATGCCAACGATTACGTCAAAACTTCCTAATTCTACGGGTATCAAATCGATTTTGAAGGTATCACCAGCGAGATTCATTTCGCAACCATGGCAAATTTTATCGGCTTTGATCAGTTTACCATTAGCTAATTCAATAGTATATTTATCGTCTAGAGGTAATGATGCACATTTTAGTTTAAAACTAAAGTCTTTACACATATAACTTCTATCAGCACCCGTATCAAACATAATAGAAGCTAGTTGATTATTAACGGTAAACGTACCCGTGACAAGATTAGGATCCTCACGTGCTTTACTGGCACTAACATTAAATGCCCTCCCACGTGCGGGTTCTTTGTTCTTCTCCTTATCAGGGCATTGATTTATAAAGTGACCAGACTTCCCGCATCCAAAATATTTCTTGACATCGGTCAGTTTTGTCTTTACTTCAGAAACGGTGGCATAACAATCTTTCGCCACATGTCCTTTCTTGTTGCACTTATCACAGACCACTTGACAATAACCTGCATGATGTGTGTAACATCTTTTGCAGAACGGATGGGGTCCCTTATAGTTTGGACTTGCAGTTGCCCCATCTTGTTTACCTTTAAAAGTTTCTTGTTTCTTCAGGTGAGTACTTTTGCCCTTATAGTCTTCCCATTTCCTCTTTCCTTCAGTTGTTTTGACTTCGGTAATTGGTGCCTTAATCGAACTCTCTGTGATCTGGTCCATGAGTTGGTGTGCCATTGTCATGGCTTCCTGCATCGTATTTGGTTTGGACGATGTAACATTTCCTTTGATATTGATCGATAAACCGTCAATATACATTTCTATCTTTCGTTTCTCGTTTGGTACCAATTCGGGACACAACAAGGCTAGTTCCATGAAACGCTTTTCATAGTTATTGAGATTCGCGCCGATAACCTTCAGATTACGTAACTCAGATTCCATTTTTCTGATCTCGTTTCGAGGACAGTACTCCTCGATTAGCATCTTTTTCAGTTCTTCCCAAGAGATATCATATGCCGTATCTATTCCTTCTGCTTTAGCATAATTGTTCCACCAAGTAAGTGCACCATCTTGCAACGTGCACGAAGCATACTTTGACTTGTCTCCATTCGCACAATTACTGATTTTGAAAACGGACTCCATCTTTTCAAACCATCGGGTTAGACCGACTGGTCCCTCGGTTCCACTAAACGTATGTGGTTTGCATCCTTGAAAAGTTTTGTATGAGCATCCGTTTCGTGAGTTTGTGTTTACGGCTGCTGCTTTGGCTGCTGCTTCGGCTGTTGCTTTTGCTGCTTCGGTTGCAGCAATTCTTTCATTCACACGTTTCTCGACTAGTTGCTCAAACTCAGCATCCGACATTTGAGACATGTTTCTTCAATAAACACAACAGATATAATTTAATCATATAGAATATTATAGGTAAAATGAGTTGTCAATAGTTAATCGTAGCATATTAATAATATGAACCAATTATTATAAAAGCCTTTTCTTCTTATTAGCATTTTATAATTATTTCTAGGGTATTACCTACCCGTTAAGTTCATACATAATAGCTAGTACAAGGAATTAACTACTAAAATCCTAATAATATTCCACTATAAAAAATTATAGCGAGTTACTACATTATTATGTAATAATAATAATAATAAGAAGTAGTAATAATACAAATAATCATTCCATGCATTTATTATTAATAAACCAAAATAATACAATACCATACAATACTGATATTTTACATATGCTTATTTTACATAACAAGATAGAGTAGCACACATAAGCAATAAAATAGCGCATGGAAGATTTATGGTTGCGAGGTCGTTCATTCAGAACTATCAGAAACTTCTTCCCATTTGGTTCTCTCTGCCAATTGTTTGTGTGCACATGGTCCGACAGACATTCTGGCAGTGTATTTTATTTTTAGTTGGGGTTTTGAGGTACCCGTTACCTCAGTGGGTTTAATACAATAAGGGTGGTTACGGATCGAATGGTCCTGTTCTTTTTTAATAATTAAGGACATTTTATTATTGTGGTTGTTTTTATTATCTATAGCAAGTTGGAATTTCTCCTTAGTGATCTCTTTTATTTCATTAGCGAAATCCTCCTCCTTACTGATCTCGTCTGATGACGAACTGTCTGAGTCATGTGTAGGAGAATATGATGACGAACTGCAAGAATATGTACCGGTGGTCATGAACCGAAATCTGCCAGGCGTAATCGGCACAACCCGCCCGTCGGCGGTATATCTGGACCAATGTCCATATTTGTTTAGAAATGGACGATCCTCTTTTACTCCAGGGATCATGGGTCCATGCCAACGATACTGTGGCTCCGGAAAACTAAAGCTGGGTGGAGCTGGAACCTCCTCTGGGTTTACCGGGAGTTGAGATTCCCCGGCTAACACAATTTCTTCTTTAATAGGTATTGGAACGCCCTTTTCAGTTGTGGATAGAATAGATTCAGTGTCCGATTCCGAGTCGTACAAAATGATAGGATTAGAAGAAGTCATCTATCACATAATTGAAACAACAATTACGTTAGCATATAAATATATCACATATAATGTTTTTGACCAAATAATAAGCAAAAATCAGGAAAAACAGATATGGTCATAGTCCAGACTCACTAATGCATCCTAACAATTACCAGTTAAACACAATAATGTAATTTCTGGTTCCCTATGACCTCAAGCTCGGATACCAACTGTAACGACCCGTCAAAATCGCTATTGACGCGGCACGTTAATCATTGATTCTACAGTGAGGTTTTGACCTCTATATGATACGTTTTGATAAAATATTGCATTCATTAAAATAAGTGACTTTCTAAACATAGAAAGTTATAAACATGTGGGCGAGTGCTTAGGTATAAGCAAACCCCGAAATACATAAGTCTTTAATTTACAGGTTGACATCACAGTCCAATTATTTATTACACAACGCAGTTTTATTTTGAATGCAATAAACTTTGTACAAAGCATGAGAGACTCCATGCAGGCAACAAGCACATCACAGCGGAAGCATTCTAAGGACCTGAGAATAAAACATGCTAAAAAGTCAACACGAATGTTGGTGAGTTATAGGTTTAATTGCTCGAGTCATAAACATATATAAAGATAGACCACAAGATTTCATCAAAAGTTTATCAATAGATTCTACGTAACAGAGTACCCTGGTAACTAAACTTAACGCTATAGTGATAATTACCCCATTCGTTTTAATACACGCAAACCAACGTGTCTTAAACTCAAATAACATACGTCCGTTAAAAGGCTAGTGCTCTAGCTCGGACGGGGATGTCAAGCCCTATGGATCCATATACAATTATTCGCGCCCACCAGTCCATATCCTATGTACTGGCAGCTACTAGTTACCAAAGCTAAGGGATTTCCGGTTTAACTCAGTGTAGAATTTAGTATGTACTTGTGTCTTATCGCGTTTAAAATAAATTGCATGTATTCTCAGCCCAAAAATATTTAAAGTATTTAAAAAGGGATCTATAACTCACAGTTCAATATTGAGACTCAATATTGTTGGCAAATTGCGTAGACGTAATGATGGTAGACGACTGTATGGTTGGCCTTGGATTCAAGAACAATACCCAATATTTCCTTAGCTTAAAGCGGTTTGAAACCCGAATTAAAACACCCTCGAATATACTTTATTATTATTAAACTTAAATTATAATTATAATTATAAATTAAAACTTAAGTTACATATATATTTATGAAAAATATCGTCGAGCAAAACTGACATTTTATAGTACTTTTCGATTTACTGTAGCTCATGCGATCGCATGAGTTTTCAGTGTTTTTGCCATGCGATCGCATGGCCACCTTTTCTGTTTTTGTTTGCTAGTTCGTCGACATCAAATAGTGTTTACTGTAGCAAATAGTGTTTACTGTAGCAAATAGTGTTAACTGTAGCAAATAGTGTTTCACTGTAGCAAATAGTGTTTACTGTAGCAAATAGTGTTACTGTAGCAAATCACTGTAGCAAACTCGTTTTCACTGTAGCACTGTAGCAAATAGTGTTTTACTGTAGCAAATAGTATTTTACTGTAGCAAATTGTGTTTTACTGTAGCAAAGTAATTTTTACTGTAGCAAATAGGGTTTTACTGTAGGAAAGTCGTTTTTACTTGTACATATATATATACATACATATAATTGTTCATGAATCGTCGAGAATAATCAAAGGTAATTGTATATATGAAACAGTTCTAAAATTTTAAGACTCAATCTAACAGACTTTGTTTAGCGTGTTAAAATAATAAATCGTATAGAGAATTGGTTTAAATAAGTCAAAAATTTTCGGGTCATCACAGTACTTGAAAGGCCGTTGGAGTTCATAACATCCGTTAGTGTTACTTAAACGACGCGTAATCACTAATCCCCCGGGTGATGTCTTAAACAACGCGACTCACTCACCCCCATGACAATGTGACGTCTTGAACAACGCGACGAATCCACATGCTAATCAAAACGATGAGTGGTGTCTTAAACAACGCGACATCCACTCCCATGAAAATGTGGCGTCTTAGACAACGCGACAATACCACATGTCAATCAAACAATGAGTAGTGTCTTAAACAACGCGACAATACTACTCGTTACATAGAACGTGGTGTCTTAACAACGCGACAATGCCACATCCATTCTACAAAAATAAATACATTATATACATACACGCATAATTATTCCACTCACCTTACGCCTTCGGTGAATCAATAAAATCAAGCTTGAAACTTCAAGGTAACGCACCTATTACAGAGTACATATAATCAATCAACTATTCAAGTTGGTCAACCTCACAACTCTCACCACTACTAGGTCACTTTGACCCATTTGGACACTTAACCCCATAATTGGGTCATCCTTTGCCAAAACCCTAATCATTAGCCAAGTTAGGTCTTAAAACACCTTTTAACACTAGGTTTATGCATTAATCACAAACATTTACTCACTTAGGTCCATTTTGACCCATTTAAGGTCAACACGCCCATTTCGGGTCATCCACTAACCCACACAACACCCATTTACATATAATATAGGTGTTCTAGCCATTTACTAACTAATTAAGGTTTATTAACAAAAATTAATACTTGAAAAACCCTTGTTAGTCATCCTTGAGTCAACATAACCCAAATTCACCCAAAACCCCCAAACACTAACAAAATGGGTCTTTGGTTCATCACTAGCCCAAACCCTAACCCTTAAACACTTTAAATTAAGGAAATCGAGTTTAGGACTTACCACCACAATCAAAACGTAGCTAGTGAGTAGATGAACAACTTTAAAACACGCACTTAGACTCGAAACCACCTTCTTCTTCTTTGATTTGAGCTCTCTCACTCTACAATTTAACTCTCTCTCTAGAATTAAGTTGGAAGTGATAAGGTGGGTGAGAATGGAGTAAATGAAGCTCCCAAAACTGATCTAAGGCATTTAATTCGGCCCTTAAGTGATTTTACCAAATTGCCCTCGAAATATCTAATTTAAAAAGAAGAGGAAATCTGTCAGCCCGTAGTGGCGCGGCGCGCCATAGGGCCGCGCGGCGCGCCAAATGCCCAGTTCAGCTTCTTTTGTCTTTTAATTATATACAACGTAAACCCCACAACTTGAATAACTTATTCACACATATTTACAAGGAAAAAAATACTCGGGTCTTACAACTCTCCCCCACTTACATCGGAGTGCGTCCTCGCGATCCAAGCCGCATGACAAGCGGGAAGATAAACCAACACAAATTCCTCGGGTTCCCATGTAAACTCGGAACCTTTACTACGATGCCATTGAACCTTAAAGGTCCTCACCTCCTTGTCACGCAACATTTTCACTTTCTCATCAAGTATAGCAATCGGCTCTTCAACATATTCCAACTTGTTGTTTAGCTCGATTTCGTCTAATGGCATCCACGAAGAATCATCCGCAAGACACTAACGGAGGTGGGAAACATGAAAGGTGTTATGGATCCCCGCAAATTCTTCGGGTAATTCCAATCGATATGCAACTTCACCAACACGAGCTAAAACTTTGAATGGCCCAATAAATCGAGGAGCTAACTTTCCCCGTTTTCGAAATCGGATAATACCCTTCCATGGCGAAACCTTAAGCATTACCATGTCGCCTTCTTGAAATTCGATCGTTCGTCTACGTTTATCGGCATACGACTTTTGTCTATCTTGAGCCTTCTTCAAATGATCCCGAATAATATCAATCTTGTTATTCGTCTCCAAAACCAAATCGGTACTCCCGATTTCCCCTTGACCCACTTCACCCCAACAAATTGGAGTTCGACACCTACGCCCATAAAGCATCTCATAAGGTGGTATCCCGATACTAGTGTGATAACTATTATTGTACGAGAATTCCACCAAAGGCAAGTGCTCATCCCAACTACCACCGAAATCAATAATGCACGCCCGTAACATATCTTTCAAAGTTTGATTCGTACGTTCGGTTTGACCGTCCGTTTGAGGATGATACGCCGTGCTCAACTTTAATTGCGTACCCATATCTTCATGAAACTTTTCCCAAAATCGAGATGTGAAACGGGTATCTCGATCCGAAATAATAGATATAGGAACCCCATGTCGCGAGACCACTTCCTTGATAAACAACTTAGCCAAGGCCTCCGACGATATCGCTTCTTTAATGGGAAGAAACAAAGCACTTTTCGTCAAACGATCCACTAATAATTGTATCAAATTGGGTCCTCGCTGTCTTAGGTAACTTTGTAATGAAATCCATGGTAATGTGCTCCCATTTCCATTTCGGGATTTCTAACGGTTGCAATTTACCATACGGCTTTTGGTGCTCGGCCTTTACTTGCAAACAAGTAACACATTGTTCCACATATTTTACAACATCACGTTTCATGCCCGGCCACCAATAATCCTTCCTCAAATCATGATACATTTTCGTCGCGCCCAGATGAATGGAATATTTTGACTTATGTGCTTCATCAAGTAGCACCCGTCGGTAATCGCCCATCTTAGGCACCCACACCCTTCCTTGAAAAGACAACAAACCACGCGGGCCCATAGTAATGAACTCCGATTGGCCCACGATTTGTTCTGCATGCTTGTTGTGAACGTAAGCCTCTATTTGAATCTCGCCAAGCTTCTCAAGAAAATCGTTGGAAATAATCAAACGTAACGATCCCACTTTTATCGCTGGATGTTGACTCTTTCGACTCAACGCATCCACGACAACATTCGCCTTACCCGGATGATAAAGTATCTCACAATCATAATCTTTTACCACATCCATCCACCTACGTTGGCGATAATTCAAATCTCGTAGCTTAAAGAGATGTTTCAAACTCTTATGATCCGAATAAATAGTACACTTGACACCATACAAGTAATGGCACCAAATTTTCAACGCATGCACAACCGCCGCCAACTCAAGATCATGAGTCGGATATCTCGTTTCGTGTTCCTTCAATTGTCGAGAGGCATAAGCGATGACTTTACCTCTTTGCATTAGAACACACCCGAGCCCGTTTAGAGAAGCATCACAATAAACCGTCATATCTTCCACACCTTCCGGCAATACTAACACCGGAGCTTGGCACAACTTCTCTTTTAACAATTGAAAAGCAATTTCTTGCTCATTTTCCCAATTAAATTTAGCATTCTTCCTCGTCAATTTCGTCAATGGAGAAGCAATCTTAGAAAAGTCTTGGATAAACCAATGATAATAACCGGCCAATCCGAGAAAACTTCGAATTTCCGTAGGCATAGTCGGTCGTCCCCAACTCTTCACCGTCTTGATCTTCCCCGGATCTACTTGAATGCCGTCTTTGTTCACAATATGACCAAGGAATTGAACTTCCCTTAGCCAAAATTCACATTTGGAGAACTTTGCATACAACTTCTCCTTTCGTAACGTCTTCAATACTTCACGCAAATGACGTTCATGTTCGTTCATACATTTCGAGTAGACTAGTATGTCGTCAATGAACACTATTACCGACTTGTCCAACATGGGTTGGCACACTCGGTTCATAAGATCCATGAATGCCGCCGGTGCATTCGTAAGACCAAAAGGCATCACCATAAATTCAAAATGCCCATAACGCGTTCGAAAAGCCGTTTTCTCGATGTCTTCCTCACGGACCCGCATTTGGTGATAGCCGGACCGTAGGTCGATTTTAGAGAAATACATTGCACCTTGGAGTTGGTCAAACAGATCGTCAATCCTAGGCAAAGGATAACGATTCTTGATCGTCACTTTGTTCAACTCCCGATAATCGATGCACATCCGCATACTACCATCCTTCTTCTTTACGAACAATACCGGAGCGCCCCACGGCGAAGCACTCGGTCGAATAAAACCCTTTTCGAGCAACTCTTGGATTTGATTTAACAACTCTTGCATTTCCATCGGTGCTAAACGATAAGGAGTTTTAGCAATGGGGGTAGCCCCCGGAACCAACTCTATGCGAAATTCAACTTGTCTTTCTGCCGGAACACCCGGTAACTCGTCCGGAAAGACGTCTTCAAATTCATTAATCACCGGAATTTCACGAATGGGTGGTGGCTCATTACGAGTATCAACAACATGAGCAAGGAAAGCCATGCCACCAGTAACAACGAAACGACATGCCCGTGCAAAAGTGCATATCGGCACCGGTCTCCTTCGCTTATCGCCATGAATAATTAACTCTCCCCCACTTGGGGTCTTTACACGAATAAACTTATCATGGCATGCAATATCGGCTCTATAACGATCGAGCCAATCCATACCAACGACAACATCAAAATCGCCCAAGGTCATCGGGATGAGATCAATTTCAAAACTTTCGGCACCAAACACAACATTACAATTTCTACACACATCAACCACTAGCGCCGTCTTGCCATTCGCTATTTCAACTTCTTCTGGATGGCTTAACTTTACTAGCGGTTTATTTAACTTAGGCACAAATCTTGGAGACACGAAAAACAAATTAGCACCACTATCAAAAAGTATCCGCGCCGGATTAGAGTTAACCATGAAGGTACCTGAAACGACTTCATTGGATTGTTTGACTTCTTCGTTCGTCATCAAGTAATTACGACCCCTAGCCGTACCCGCCGCCTTCTCTAGTCGCTTGACATTATCATTGCGCAACTCGGGACACTCGGGCCTCTTGTGCCCTTCTTTACCACAATTGAAACAAGTAAATTTGGTTGTAGAAGGTGGGTTGGTGCAATCACGGGCCATGTGCCCCCTTCGCCCGCAATTATGACAAGAATAACGAAATTCCCCCAGAGCACTCTTCTTCACACTACCGACGCTCTCGGTTGCACCTTTACCCTTCTTGTTCGAATGACTAGTAGCTTCGAACTTCCTTTTAACAAAAGTAAAACTACTCTTTCTCAACACAAGTGCTTCAAAACCTTTAGCCATATTAAACAACTCATCGAAGCTTTTCACCACGTTCACACTAATTTTCTCTTGATAAATATCATTCAAGGTTCGATAGAAATCTTCTTTCAACATCTTATCATTCCCGACATACTCTGGGCAAAATTGGGTCTTGGACAAAAACACGGATTTGAGAGTGTTCAAATCCATCGACCCTTGCCTCAAGGTACGTAGCTCGTCCTTAAGCCTTGTAAGATCGGCCGAAGTTCGGTATTCATCGAAAAACTCCGCTTTGAATTCGTCCCAAGTGAAGTCCATACATTGCACTTCACCATAAAGATGGATTTTCGCGTCCCACCATAACTTAGCATCTCCCCTTAACATGCTAGACCCGTACCTTGTCTTCTTATCGAGAGGACATTCGCAAGTACGGAACGCCCCCTCCATATCTGAGATCCAACGGCCACTTTTAAGAGGATCTCTTTCGCCCTAAAAAGTGGGTGGTTGAGAATCCTTGAAGTTCTTATAGAAAAAGTCCCGTCATCCCACATTATCATCATAAAGAACGGCCTTGACTTGCTCTTTGACTACATTGACTAATTGCTCGTCAATCGAGTCTAGAAACATCTTCTTAATCTCCTCATGATATTCCACCTTTTGACGTTTAAAGATGGCCTCAACCTTGGCCGTGAACTCGGGGTCCTCACTCGTGCCCCCATTATCGGTGTCGTGTCCGTTTCTCATCTTCATTCTATAAAACGAAGTAGGTTAAACGGCGAAACAAAAGGACATAACACGTATGTATATACATATACACCACACTACTCCATCTTGCTCAACAATCGTCGTACATTGCTTGTTCGTCATGATTTGCACCCGTAACAATGGTAGCTAATCATTGTTACGCGAGCACATCGCATTAACTTGCTAGTACAACGTCTATCTCGCTTGATGATTGTAAAACATATCACAAAACAATTAGCACGAGGTTAGTTAACATAAACCAAAGTACTAACAATTTCCGATCCGGCCCAAAGTCCTACAAGTCCCGCATAAAGTGTACACACAATAACGTCTAAGTCTAGGCACCTATCTCAAGTCGCCTAAATCCCTTAGACCATGCTCTGATACCACTTGTAACAACCCAAACCAAAACACGAACAACCCGCGTTAAGATACGAAATAAAAAAAAATTATTTCCTGTTCAGCATATGGCGCGGCGCGCCAGATGGCCGCGCGGCGCGCCAAACTGGTTTGTCCAAAAAGTTTTAAACGCGAAAAAGATCGACTACTTCCCGTCATAATTAGACCGAACGCTTTCACCAACATTTTCAAATATGTAAAACTAACACGATTCAAACATAAAAACAAGTTTTACATGATGGGGCCCACATTGGCCAATTTACGAGTTTAATACAAAATTTGAGTTTCGACCGCCAAACAGTTTAAGTACCAAACTACACTACGAGCATGGCATTTGGGATTAAACTACCCAAGTCTCGGTCAAACTCCAAGAACTAATACTTCCAAAAAGCGTCCCCTAATCAACAAAGAAGGATCTCTATTCCATGATAATGCCCTTACCCTTGTCCACAACCGAACCTATAAAAATAGTAAACAACGAGAGGGTAAGTAAAGCTTAGTGAATGCAATAATTATACACATACATATATAATCTACTTACTTGCATCACTTACACATTATCGCACACGAGCTAACAATTCGACAACCATGCAAAACATTAAGCATATACCAATAACCGCAAATTCATAAGGAGCTAGCAATACCAATAGCATATAGTTCATAATTAAATATGCTAACACAACATTCTTATAACCATGGTTAACCAATCGAGCAAGGGAACGGTACTTGAAAGTCCGTTGGAGTTCATAACATCCGTTAGTGTTACTTAAACGACGCGTAATCACTAATCCCCCTGGTGATGTCTTAAACAACGCGACTCACTCACCCCCATGACAATGTGGCGTCTTGAACAACGCGACGAATCCACATGCCAATCAAAATGATGAGTGGTGTCTTAAACAACGCGACATCCACTCCCATGACAATGTGGCGTCTTAGACAACGCGACAATACCACATGTCAATCAAACAATGAGTAGTGTCTTAAACAACACGACAATACTACTCGTTACATAGAACGTGGTGTCTTAACAACGCGACAATGCCACATCCATTCTACACAAATAAATACATTATATACATACATGCATAATTATTCCACTCACCTTACGCCTTCGGTGAATCAATAAAATCAAGCTTGAAACTTCAAGGTAACGCACCTATTACAAAGTACATATAATCAATCAACTATTCAAGTTGGTCAACCTCACAACTCTCACCACTACTGAAATGTCCCGTTCTTATTGATTAAAAACGTTCCATATTAATTGATTTCGTTGCGAGGTTTTGACCTCTATATGAGACGTTTTTCAAAGACTGCATTCATTTTTTAAAACAAACCATAACCTTTATTTCATAGATAAAGGTTTTAAAAATCTTTACGCAGATTATCAAATAATGATAATCTAAAATATCCTGTTTACACACGACCATTACATAATGGTTTACAATACAAATATGTTACAACAAAATAAGTTTCTTGAATGCAGTTTTTACACAATATCATACAAGCATGGACTCCAAATCTCGTCCTTATTTAAGTATGCGACAGTGGAAGCTCTTAATAATCACCTGAGAATAAACATGCTTAAAACGTCAACAAAAATGTTGGTGAGTTATAGGTTTAACCTATATATATCAAATCATAATAATAGACCACAAGATTTCATATTTCAATACACATCCCATACATAGAGATAAAAATCATTCATATGGAGAACACCTGGTAACCGACATTAACAAGATGCATATATAAGAATATTCCCATCATTCCGGGACACCCTTCGGATATGATATAAATTTCGAAGTACTAAAGCATCCGGTACTTTGGATGGGGCTTGTTGGGCCCGATAGATCTATCTTTAGGATTCGCGTCAATTAGGGTGTCTGTTCCCTAATTCTTAGATTACCAGACTTAATAAAAAGGGGCATATTCGATTTCGATAATTCAACCATAGAATGTAGTTTCACGTACTTGTGTCTATTTTGTAAATCATTTATAAAACTGCATGTATTCTCATCCCAAAATATTAGATTTTAAAAGTGGGACTATAACTCACTTTCACAGATTTTTACTTCGTCGAGAAGTAAGACTTGGCCACTGGTTGATTCACGAACCTATAACAATATATACATATATATCAAAGTATGTTCAAAATATATTTACAACACTTTTAATATATTTTGATGTTTTAAGTTTATTAAGTCAGCTGTCCTCGTTAGTAACCTACAACTAATTGTCCACAGTTAGATGTACAGAAATAAATCGATAAATATTATCTTGAATCAATCCACGACCCAGTGTATACGTATCTCAGTATTGATCACAACTCAAACTATATATATTTTGGAATCAACCTCAACCCTGTATAGCTAACTCCAACATTCACATATAGAGTGTCTATGGTTGTTCCGAAATATATATAGATGTGTCGACATGATAGGTCGAAACATTGTATACGTGTCTATGGTATCTCAAGATTACATAATATACAATACAAGTTGATTAAGTTATGGTTGGAATAGATTTGTTACAAATTTTCACGTAGCTAAAATGAGAAAAATTATCCAATCTTGTTTTACCCATAACTTCTTCATTTTAAATCCGTTTTAAGTGAATCAAATTGCTATGGTTTCATATTGAACTCTATTTTATGAATCTAAACAGAAAAAGTATAGGTTTGAAGTCGGAAAAATAAGTTACAAGTCGTTTTTGTAAAGGTAGTCATTTCAGTCGAAAGAACGACGTCTAGATGACCATTTTAGAAAACATACTTCCACTTTGAGTTTAACCATAATTTTTGGATATAGTTTCATGTTCATAATAAAAATCATTTTCTCAGAATAACAACTTTTAAATCAAAGTTTATCATAGTTTTTAATTAACTAACCCAAAACAGCCCGCGGTGTTACTACGACGGCGTAAATCCGGTTTTACGGTGTTTTTCGTGTTTCCAGGTTTTAAATCATTAAGTTAGCATATCATATAGATATAGAACATGTGTTTAGTTAATTTTAAAAGTCAAGTTAGAAGGATTAACTTTTGTTTGCGAACAAGTTTAGAATTAACTAAACTATGTTTTAGTGATTACGAGTTTAAACCTTCGAATAAGATAGTTTTATATATATGAATCGAATGATGTTATGAACATCATTACTACCTCAAGTTTAGTAGGTAAACCTACTGGAAGTGACAAGAAATGATCTAGCTTCAAAGGATCTTGGATGGCTTGAAAGTTCTTGAAGTAGGATCATGACACAAAAACAAGTTCAAGTAAGATTTTTTGCTCGAATTAAGATAGTTTATAGTTATAGAAATTGAATCAAAGTTTGAATATGAATATTACCTTGAATAAGAAAGATAACCTACTGTATATAACAAAGGTTTCTTGATCTTAGATGATTACTTGGAATCGATTAGAAAGCTTGGAAGTAAATTAGTAAACTTGAAGGGATTTTTGAAGTATTCTTGAAGTGTTCTTCCTATGATGATTATAGCTTGATTCTTGAAGTGATTTTTGATGAAGATGATGATTAACTACTGGAAAAATACGTTCATAATAGTGTGGGTGTGTTGAGAGAGAATTAGAAAGAGATTTGGAAGTGAAATGGAGTGAATGATGAGTGTTAATTGGTGAGTGGTGAGTGGGGTTAAAAGGAGTTCTAGTTAGTTGACTAGCTCATGGTAGAAGTTAAAATTGATTAGTCATACATGACATAATCAAGAGTGGAATCCCATGCTAGTTCCTATTGGTATATACCCATAGTAAGTACGTTTTGAAGCTGTGTATAATACGGGTAAGAATACGACTAGAATTCTTGATGAAAGAAAAGAATGGGAAAGTAACTGTAACCATTTTCGTTAAGTATGAGTGTTTTGATATATGTCTTGAAGTCTTCCAAAAGTATTTTAATACATCTAAATACACTACATGTATATACATTTTAACGGAGTCGTTAAGTCATCGTTAGTCGTTACATGTAAGTGTTGTTTTGAAACCTTTAAGTTAACGATCTCAATTAATATTGTTAACCCATTGTTTATTATATCTAATGAGATGTTAAATTATTATATTATCATGATATTATGATATATTAATATATCTTAATATGATATATATACATTTAAATGTCGTTACAACGATAATCGTTACATATATGTCTCGTTTCGAAATCCTTAAGTTAGTAGTCTTGTTTATATGTATATAACTTATTGTTAATATACTTATGGAGATACTTAGTTATCATAATCTCATGTTAACCATATGTATATCCATATATATATCATCATGTCGTTTTTACAAGTTTTAACGTTCGTGAATCGCCGGTCAACTTGGGTGGTCAATTGTCTATATGAAACATATTTCAATTAATCAAGTCTTAACAAGTTTGATTGCTTAACATGTTGGAAACATTTAATCATGTAAATATCAATCCAAATTAATATATATAAACATGGAAAAGTTCGGGTCACTACAGTACCTACCCGTTAAATAAATTTCGTCCCGAAATTTTAAGCTGTTGAAGGTGTTGACGAATCTTCTGGAAATAGATGCGGGTATTTCTTCTTCATCTGATCTTCACGCTCCCAGGTGAACTCGGGTCCTCTACGAGCATTCCATCGAACCTTAACAATTGGTATCTTGTTTTGCTTAAGTCTTTTAACCTCACGATCCATTATTTCGACGGGTTCTTCGATGAATTGAAGTTTTTCGTTGATTTGGATTTCATCTAACGGAATAGTGAGATCTTCTTTAGCAAAACATTTCTTCAAATTCGAGACGTGGAAAGTGTTATGTACAGCCGCTAGTTGTTGAGGTAACTCAAGTCGGTAAGCTACTGGTCCGACACGATCAATAATCTTGAATGGTCCAATATACCTTGGATTTAATTTCCCTCGTTTACCAAATCGAACAACGCCTTTCCAAGGTGCAACTTTAAGCATGACCATCTCTCCAATTTCAAATTCTATATCTTTTCTTTTAATGTCAGCGTAGCTCTTTTGTCGACTTTGGGCGGTTTTCAACCGTTGTTGAATTTGGATGATCTTCTCGGTAGTTTCTTGTATAATCTCTGGACCCGTAATCTGTTTATCCCCCACTTCACTCCAACAAATCGGAGACCTGCACTTTCTACCATAAAGTGCTTCAAATGGCGCCATCTCAATGCTTGAATGGTAGCTGTTGTTGTAGGAAAATTCTGCTAACGGTAGATGTCGATCCCAACTGTTTCCGAAATCAATAACACATGCTCGTAGCATGTCTTCAAGCGTTTGTATCGTCCTTTCGCTCTGCCCATCAGTTTGTGGATGATAGGCAGTACTCATGTCTAGACGAGTTCCTAATGCTTGCTGTAATGTCTGCCAGAATCTTGAAATAAATCTACCATCCCTATCAGAGATAATAGAGATTGGTATTCCATGTCTGGAGACGACTTCCTTCAAATACAGTCGTGCTAGCTTCTCCATCTTGTCATCTTCTCTTATTGGCAGGAAGTGTGCTGATTTGGTGAGACGATCAACTATTACCCAAATAGTATCAAAACCACTTGCAGTCCTTGGCAATTTAGTGATGAAATCCATGGTAATGTTTTCCCATTTCCATTCCGGGATTTCGGGTTGTTGAAGTAGACCTGATGGTTTCTGATGCTCAGCTTTGACCTTAGAACACGTCAAACATTCTCCTACATATTTAGCAACATCGGCTTTCATACCCGGCCACCAAAAATGTTTCTTGAGATCCTTGTACATCTTCCCCGTTCCAGGATGTATTGAGTATCTGATTTTATGAGCTTCTCTAAGTACCATTTCTCTCATATCTCCAAATTTTGGTACCCAAATCCTTTCAGCCCTATACCGGGTTCCGTCTTCCCGAATATTAAGATGCTTCTCCGATCCCTTGGGTATTTCATCCTTTAAATTTCCCTCTTTTAAAACTCCTTGTTGCGCCTCCTTTATTTGAGTAGTAAGGTTATTATGAATCATTATATTCATAGATTTTACTCGAATGGGTTCTCTGTCCTTCCTACTCAAGGCATCGGCTACCACATTTGCCTTTCCCGGGTGGTAACGAATCTCAAAGTCGTAATCATTCAACAATTCAATCCACCTACGCTGCCTCATATTCAGTTGTTTCTGATTAAATATGTGTTGAAGACTTTTGTGGTCGGTATATATAATACTTTTGACCCCATATAAGTAGTGCCTCCAAGTCTTTAATGCAAAAACAACCGCGCCTAATTCCAAATCATGCGTCGTATAATTTTGTTCGTGAATCTTCAATTGTCTAGACGCATAAGCAATCACCTTCGTTCGTTGCATTAATACACAACCGAGACCTTGCTTTGATGCGTCACAATAAATCACAAAATCATCATTCCCTTCAGGCAATGACAATATAGGTGCCGTAGTTAGCTTTTTCTTCAATAACTGAAACGCTTTCTCTTGTTCATCATTCCATTCAAATTTCTTCCCTTTATGCGTTAATGCAGTCAAGGGTTTTGCTATTCTGGAAAAGTCTTGGATGAACCTTCTGTAGTAACCAGCTAGTCCTAAAAACTGGCGTATGTGTTTCGGAGTTTTCGGGGTTTCCCACTTTTCAACAGTTTCTATCTTTGCCGGATCCACCTTAATACCTTCTTTGTTCACTATGTGACCGAGGAATTGAACTTCTTCCAACCAAAATGCACACTTTGAAAACTTAGCGTACAATTCTTCCTTCCTCAATACTTCTAACACCTTTCTCAAATGTTCACCGTGTTCTTGGTCATTCTTTGAGTAAATAAGTATGTCATCAATGAAAACAATGACAAACTTGTCAAGGTATGGTCCACACACTCGGTTCATAAGGTCCATGAACACAGCTGGTGCATTAGTTAAACCAAACGGCATGACCATAAACTCGTAATGACCGTAACGTGTTCTGAAAGCAGTCTTTGGAATATCATCTTCTTTCACCCGCATTTGATGATACCCGGAACGTAAGTCAATCTTTGAATAAACAGACGAGCCTTGTAGTTGATCAAATAAGTCGTCGATTCTCGGTAGTGGGTAGCGGTTCTTGATGGTAAGTTTGTTCAACTCTCGGTAGTCGATACACAACCTGAATGTACCATCTTTCTTCTTGACAAACAAAACAGGAGCTCCCCACGGTGATGTGCTTGGTCGAATGAAACCACGCTCTAAAAGTTCTTGTAATTGGCTTTGCAGTTCTTTCATCTCGCTGGGTGCGAGTCTGTAAGGAGCACGAGCTATTGGTGCAGCTCCTGGTACAAGATCTATTTGAAATTCAACGGATCGATGTGGGGGTAATCCCGGTAATTCTTTCGGAAATACATCGGGAAATTCTTTTGCGACGGGAACATCATTGATGCTCTTTTCTTCAGTTTGTACTTTCTCAACGTGTGCTAGAACAGCATAGCAACCTTTTCTTATTAGTTTTTGTGCCTTCAAATTACTAATAAGATGTAGCTTCGTGTTGCCCTTTTCTCCGTACACCATTAAGGGTTTTCCTTTTTCTCGTATAATGCGAATTGTATTTTTGTAACAAACGATCTCTGCTTTCACTTCTTTCAACCAGTCCATACCGATTATCACATCAAAACTCCCTAACTCTACTGGTATCAAGTCAATCTTAAATGTTTCGCTAACCAGTTTAATTTCTCGATTCCGACATATATTATCTGCTGAAATTAATTTACCATTTGCTAATTCGAGTAAAAATTTACTATCCAAAGGCGTCAATGGACAACTTAATTTAGCACAAAAATCTCTACTCATATAGCTTCTATCCGCACCCGAATCAAATAAAACGTAAGCAGATTTATTGTCAATAAGAAACGTACCCGTAACAAGCTCCGGGTCTTCCTGTGCCTCTGCCGGATTAATATTGAAAACTCTTCCGCGGCCTTGTCCATTCGTGTTCTCCTGGTTCGGTCAATTTCTAATAATGTGGCCCGGTTTTCCACATTTATAACAAACTACATTGGCATAACTTGCTCCGACACTACTTGCTCCGCCATTACTCGTTCCGACACCATTTGTTCCTTTCGTTCTATTAACCCCTGGTCCGTAGACCTCACACTTCGCCGCGCTATGACCATTTCTTTTACACTTTTTGCAAAATTTGGTGCAGAACCCCGAGTGATACTTTTCACACCTTTGGCATAGCTGCTTCTGATTGTTGTTGTTGTTGCGGTTATTATTGTTGTTGGGATGATTGTTGTAGTTGCTGTTGTTGTTGTTGTTGTTGTTGGGCCGTTTGTTGTAGTTGCGATTGATGTTGCGATTGTTGGGATAATTGTTGCGATTATTGTTGTAATTGCTGTTGTTGTTGTATTGGTGATTCTTATCACCGTTTTCCTCCCACTTTCTTTTGACTTGCTTCACATTGGCCTCTTCAGCAGTCTGTTCTTTAATTCTTTCTTCAATCTGGTTCACTAGTTTGTGAGCCATTCTACATGCCTGTTGTATGGAGGCGGGCTCGTGTGAACTTATATCTTCTTGGATTCTTTCCGGTAATCCTTTCACAAACGCGTCGATCTTCTCTTCCTCATCTTCGAACGCTCCCGGACACAATAGGCACAATTCTGTGAATCGTCTTTCGTACGTGGTAATATCAAATCCTTGGGTTCGTAACCCTCTAAGTTCTGTCTTGAGCTTATTGACCTCGGTTCTGGGACGGTACTTCTCGTTCATCAAGTGCTTGAATGCTGACCACGGTAGTGCGTACGCATCGTCTTGTCCCACTTGCTCTAGATAGGTATTCCACCATGTTAACGCAGAACCTGTGAAGGTATGCGTAGCATACTTCACTTTGTCCTCTTCAGTACACTTACTTATGGCAAACACCGATTCGACCTTCTCGGTCCACCGTTTCAATCCGATCGGTCCTTCGGTTCCATCAAATTCCAAAGGTTTGCAGGCAGTGAATTCTTTGTAGGTGCATCCTACACGATTTCCTGTACTGCTAGATCCAAGGTTATTATTGGTATGTAGCGCAGCCTGTACTGCGGCTATGTTTGAAGCTAGAAAAGTACGGAATTCCTCTTCATTCATATTCACGGTGTGTCGAGTAGTTGGTGCCATTTCCTTCAAAATAGTCAAATGGAACAAGTTAATCATACAGAATGTTAAGAGTAGTTAATAGTATTTCGTAGCATAATATGAACTCATTTATAAAAGCTTTTTCTTCATATTAGCGTTTTATAAGTTTAAATTCGGGTAGTACCTACCCGTTAAGTTCATACTTAGTAGCTAATATACAATTCAACTACTACAATTCTATATGAAAAACTGATTATAATAATATTTCGCGTTCAAACTTTTATACAATATTTTACAAACTTACAATACCGCTTATTTTACATAAAGCATGAAATATAACACACAATAACTTTGATACAAGATAGTTGTGAAGATAATTCTAGCTAGTACACAAGTCGTTCAGCAAAGGCAATAAAGACACGTAATTCATACGTCCAGAAACAAGTCATGCATTCTGGTTTTACTAGGACTACTTCCCATCCTTGGTCTTGTGGAACATAACCGTTATGGCCGTTGATAAGACAGCGTGTAGTAACGTCGTCAAAGGGACGAGGGTTACGTAATGTCCAACAGTCCCGTAACAATCTAAAAACCTCATTTCTTACCACAATTACCGACTCCGTCACTTGTGGAAACGTTTTGTTTAATAGTTGTAGCCCGATGTTCTTGTTCTCACTTTGGTGAGAAGCGAACATTACTAATCCGTAAGCATAACATGCTTCTTTATGTTGCATGTTAGCCGTTTTTTCTAAATCACGAAGTCCAATATTCGGATATATTGAGTCAAAATAATTTCTTAACCCATTGCGTAAAATAGCATTTGGGTTCCCCGCAATATATGCGTCAAAGTAAACACATCGTAACTTATGGATTTCCCAATGTGATATCCCCCATCTTTCGAACGAAAGCCTTTTATAAACCAAGGTATTCTTGGAACGTTCTTCGAATGTCTTACAAACTGATCTCGCCTTAAATAGTTGTGCCGAAGAATTCTGACCAACTCTAGACAAGATTTCATCAATCATGTCTCCGGGTAGGTCTCTTAAAATATTGGGTTGTCTATCCATTTTGTGTTTTTATACTGTAAAATAGACAAGAGTTAGATTCATAAAAAAAAATACTTATTAATACAAGCAATTTTTACATATATCATAAAGCATAAGCACACTATATTACTTATATTACACCACACGAATACAACTATCTTATTCCGGCTCGCTTGTTTCTTCTTCTTCGGTTTTGGTTCGTTTTGCCAAGTTTCTAGGGATATATGATGTTCCCCTAATACGAGCCGTCGTTGTCCACATTGGTTTAGAAAAACCTGGTGGTTTAGAGGTTCCCGGGTCATTGTTACAACTTAAGGACTTCGGGGGTTGACGATACATATAAAGTTCATCGGGGTTGGAATTAGATTTCTCTATTTTTATGCCCTTTCCCTTATTATTTTCTTTTGCCTTTTTAAATTCAGTTGGGGTAATTTCTATAACATCATCGGAATTCTCGTCGGAATCCGATTCATCGGAGAATTGGTAATCCTCCCAATATTTTGCTTCCTTGGCGGAAACACCATTGACCATAATTAACCTTGGTCGGTTGGTTGAGGATTTTCTTTTACTTAACCGTTTTATTATTTCCCCCACCGGTTCTTTTTCTTCATCCGGTTCCGATTCTTCTTCCGGTTCCGATTCTTCTTCTAGTTCCGACTCTTCTTCCGGTTCCTCTTCGGGAACTTGTGAATCAGTCCATGAATCATTCCAATTTACATTTGACACTTCATTATTATTAGGTGAGTCAATGGGACTTGTTCTAGAGGTAGACATCTATCACATAATATCAAACGCGTTAAGAGATTAATATATCACATAATATTCACATGTTAAAAATATATAGTTTCCAACAAAATTTGTTAAGCAATCATTTTTCAAGTAAACACGGTCGAAGTCCAGACTCACTAATGCATCCTAACAAACTCGATAAGACACACTAATGCAAAATTCTGGTTCTCTAAGACCAACGCTCGGATACCAACTGAAATGTCCCGTTCTTATTGATTAAAAACGTTCCATATTAATTGATTTCGTTGCGAGGTTTTGACCTCTATATGAGACGTTTTTCAAAGACTGCATTCATTTTTTAAAACAAACCATAACCTTTATTTCATAGATAAAGGTTTTAAAAATCTTTACGCAGATTATCAAATAATGATAATCTAAAATATCCTGTTTACACACGACCATTACATAATGGTTTACAATACAAATATGTTACAACAAAATAAGTTTCTTGAATGCAGTAACCTACAACTAATTGTCCACAGTTAGATGTACAGAAATAAATCGATAAATATTATCTTGAATCAATCCACGACCCAGTGTATACGTATCTCAGTATTGATCACAAATCAAACTATATATATTTTGGAATCAACCTCAACCCTGTATAGCTAACTCCAACATTCACATATAGAGTGTCTATGGTTGTTCCGAAATATATATAGATGTGTCGACATGATAGGTCGAAACATTGTATACGTGTCTATGGTATCTCAAGATTACATAATATACAATACAAGTTGATTAATTTATGGTTGGAATAGATTTGTTACAAATTTTCACGTAGCTAAAATGAGAAAAATTATCCAATCTTGTTTTACCCATAACTTCTTCATTTTAAATCCGTTTTAAGTGAATCAAATTGCTATGGTTTCATATTGAACTCTATTTTATGAATCTAAACAGAAAAAGTATAGCTTTGTAGTCGGAAAAATAAGTTACAAGTCGTTTTTGTAAAGGTAGTCATTTCAGTCGAAAGAACGACGTCTAGATGACCATTTTAGAAAACATACTTCCACTTTGAGTTTAACCATAATTTTTGGATATAGTTTCATGTTCATAATAAAAATCATTTTCTCAGAATAACAACTTTTAAATCAAAGTTTATCATAGTTTTTAATTAACTAACCCAAAACAGCCCGCGGTGTTACTACGACGGCGTAAATCCGGTTTTACGGTGTTTTTCGTGTTTCCAGGTTTTAAATCATTAAGTTAGCATATCATATAGATATAGAACATGTGTTTAGTTAATTTTAAAAGTCAAGTTAGAAGGATTAACTTTTGTTTGCGAACAAGTTTAGAATTAACTAAACTATGTTCTAGTGATTACGAGTTTAAACCTTCGAATAAGATAGTTTTATATATATGAATCGAATGATGTTATGAACATCATTACTACCTCAAGTTTAGTAGGTAAACCTACTGGAAGTGACAAGAAATGATCTAGCTTCAAAGGATCTTGGATGGCTTGAAAGTTCTTGAAGTAGGATCATGACACAAAAACAAGTTCAAGTAAGATTTTTTGCTCGAATTAAGATAGTTTATAGTTATAGAAATTGAATCAAAGTTTGAATATGAATATTATCTTGAATAAGAAAGATAACCTACTGTATATAACAAAGGTTTCTTGATCTTAGATGATTACTTGGAATGGATTAGAAAGCTTGGAAGTAAATTAGTAAACTTGAAGGGATTTTTGAAGTATTCTTGAAGTGTTCTTCCTATGATGATTATAGCTTGATTCTTGAAGTGATTTTTGATGAAGATGATGATTAAATACTGGAAAAATACGTTCATAATAGTGTGGGTGTGTTGAGAGAGAATTAGAAAGAGATTTGGAAGTGAAATGGAGTGAATGATGAGTGTTAATTGGTGAGTGGTGAGTGGGGTTAAAAGGAGTTCTAGTTAGTTGACTAGCTCATGGTAGAAGTTAAAATTGATTAGTCATACATGACATAATCAAGAGTGGAATCCCATGCTAGTTCCTATTGGTATATACCCATAGTAAGTACGTTTTGAAGCTGTGTATAATACGGGTAAGAATACGACTAGAATTCTTGATGAAAGAAAAGAATGGGAAAGTAACTGTAACCATTTTCGTTAAGTATGAGTGTTTTGATATATGTCTTGAAGTCTTCCAAAAGTATTTTAATACATCTAAATACACTACATGTATATACATTTTAACGGAGTCGTTAAGTCATCGTTAGTCGTTACATGTAAGTGTTGTTTTGAAACCTTTAAGTTAACGATCTCAATTAATATTGTTAACCCATTGTTTATTATATCTAATGAGATGTTAAATTATTATATTATCATGATATTATGATATATTAATATATCTTAATATGATATATATACATTTAAATGTCGTTACAACGATAATCGTTACATATATGTCTCGTTTCGAAATCCTTAAGTTAGTAGTCTTGTTTATATGTATATAACTCATTGTTAATATACTTATGGAGATACTTACTTATCATAATCTCATGTTAACCATATGTATATCCATATATATATCATCATGTCGTTTTTACAAGTTTTAACGTTCGTGAATCGCCGGTCAACTTGGGTGGTCAATTGTCTATATGAAACATATTTCAATTAATCAAGTCTTAACAAGTTTGATTGCTTAACATGTTGGAAACATTTAATCATGTAAATATCAATCCAAATTCATATATATAAACATGGAAAAGTTCGGGTCACTACAACTACTAGGTCATTTTGACCCATTTGGACACTTAACCCCATAATTGGGTCATCCTTTGCCAAAACCCAAATCATTAGCCAAGTTAGGTCTTAAAACACCTTTTAACACTAGGTTTATGCATTAATCACAATCATTTACTCACTTAGGTCCATTTTGACCCATTTGACCCATTTAAGGTCAACACGCCCATTTCGGGTCATCCACTAACCCACACAACACCCATTTACATATAATATAGGTGTTCTAGTTATTTACTAACTAATTAAGGTTTATTAACAACAATTAATACTTGAAAAACCCTAGTTAGTCATCCTTAAGTCAACATAACCCAAATTCACCCAAAACCCCCAAACACTAACAAAATGGGTCTTTGGTTCATCACTAGCCCAAACCCTAACCCTTAAACACTTTAAATTAAGGAAATCGAGTTTAGGACTTACCACCACAATCAAAACGTAGCTAGTGAGTAGATGAACAACTTTAAAACACGCACTTAGATCCGAAACCACCTTCTTCTTCTTTGATTTGAGCTCTCTCACTCTACAATTTAACTCTCTCTCTCTAGAATTAAGTTGGAAGTGATCAGGTGGGTGAGAATGGAGTAAATGAAGCTCCCAAAACTGATCTAAGGCATTTAATTCGGCCCTTAAGTGATTATACCAAATTGCCCTCGAAATATCTAATTTAAAAAGAAGAGGAAATCTGTCAGCCCGTAGTGGCGCGGCGCGCCAAATGCCCAGTTCAGCTTCTTTTGTCTTTTAATTATATACAACGTAAATCCCACAACTTGAATAACTTATTCACACATATTTACAAGGAAAAAATACTCGGGTCTTACATTTTCACCTACTGAATACATCATATGACGTTGGAAACTTTCTTACTGATTTAAAGCTTAATCCAGTCTAAGTTGGTTGCATCTCTGTATCAGGTAGCAATCCCATTTATGTCATTGATCTTAATGGGGAGATCTATCTTTTAGTTGAGAAGAAAAGCGATCAGCATAATCCAGTAAACCTGCTTGGTTTTGCAGCTCTTTATCGGTTCTTTCACTACCCTGACAACCATAGGATGAAACTTAGTCAGGTATATACCCTTTAGACAAGTGTTAAGAACACATTTTTTTTAACCATACACAATTTTTTCTTTTCGGTTTCTTAGAGGAGGCAATATTGGCGGGTTGCTGATCTATATAGGTATCCAATCATAATTTCTGGTTAGGTTGCAAGATGGGTGATTTGAGAAACAGGTCAAAATAGGGGTTTAGATCGGCATAGGGTTAATTATTTTTTTGGATTTTTTTTTCTTGTAATATCCCACTTATTTAAATGTTATTTGGACTTGTGAGTGACAGATATTGGTATTTCCTCCATACCAACACAAGGGTTACGGAGGCTATCTTCTTGACGCACTCTCAAATATGAGAGTAGCTTCATTAGACAAAGTGTATGACTTCACAATTGAAGAGCCACCGGACTCATTGCAACACGTAAGGGCTTGTATTGACATTCCACGTCTACTTGCATTGAAATCAATTCAGTCGTTTAATGGAAGAAAACTTGGCTAAAGGAACCATCATTACCCAATTTCGCCCACCATCCGATATCATTGAACAAGTGAGAAAAACTCTTAAAATCAACAAGAAACAGTTTCTAAAATATGCTGGGAGATTCTAATTTACATAGCTCTTAACCCCATTGATAAGCATCTTAAGAATTTCAAGACCGATGTGTTGGACCTTATCAGGGCTACGGGTAAAGATACAGGCGCAAGTGGAAAACGGGTGATTGACATCCCGACCGAGTTTACTAAATCGTCATTTGTGATGTTTAAGAAGACGACACGAGATGGTGATGAATCAAAGGAGGATGAAAAAAGTGAGGATGATAAGATCAAAGAAGATGAGCAGCTATAGACACTTGTTAATGAATGGGTTGAAACTATAAAGTTGGTTGCACAAAAATTCTCTGTTAAGAGCCCTTGAAAAATTATGAATGCTGATTGTCGTATTACAGTGACAATTATAGCTTCATAATCTTTGAAGGGCTCTTAACAGAGAATTTTTGTGCAACCAACTTTATAGCTTCAAAGCTTTCATTAACAAGTTTCTGTAGCTGCTCCTCTTCTTTGATCTTATCATCCTCACTTTTTACATCATCCTTTAATTCATCACCATCTTGTGTCTTCTTAAACATCACAAATGACGACTTAGTAAACTCGATCGGGATGTCAATCACCCGTTTCCCACTTGCACCTGTATCTTTAATCGTAACCCTGAAAAGGTCCAACACAACAGTCTTGAAATTCTTAATATACTTATCAATTAGGTCAAGAGCTATGTAAATTAGAATCTCCCAACATTTTAGAAACTGTTTCTTGTTGATTTTAAGAGTTTTTCTCACTTGTTCAATGATATCGGATGGTGGGCGAAATTAGGCAATGGTGGTTCCTTTAGCTAAGTTTTCTTCCATTAAACGACTGAATTGATTTCAATACAAGTAGACGCAGAATGTCAATACAAGCCCTTAAGTGTTGCAATGAGTCCGATGGCTCTTCAATTGTGAAGTCATACACTTTGTCTAATGAAACTACTATCATATTTGAGAGTGCGTCAAGAAGATAGCCTCCGTAACCCTTGCGTTGGTATGGAGGAAATACCAATATCTGTCACTCACAAGTCCAAATAACATTTAAATAAGTGGGATTTTACAGAAGAAATATCCAAAAAAATAATTGATCCCTATGCTGATCTAAACCCCCATTTTGACATGTTTCTCAAACCACCCATCTTGCAACCTAACCAGAAATTATGATTGGTTACCCATAAAGACCAGCAACCCGCCAATATTACATCCTCTAAGAAACCGAACAGAAAAAATTGTGTATGGTTAACGAAAATGTGTTCTTAAAACTTGTCTAAAGGGTATATACCTGACTAAGTTTCATCCTATGGTTGTCAGGGTAGTGAAAGAACCGATAAAGAGCTGCAAAACCAAGCAGCTTTACTGGAGTTTTACTGGATTATCCTGATGCTGATCGCTTTTCTTCTCAACTAAAAGATAGATCTCCCAGTTAGGATCAATGACATAAACGTGATTGCTACCTGATACCGAGATGCAACCAACTTAGACTGGATTAAGCTTTAAATCAGCAAGAAAGTTTGCAACGTCATATGATGTATTCAGTAGGTGAGAATAGCTTGATATTACCATCAATGAGAAGAAGGAGGGGTACCAATCTACAGTACAGTAGATGCATAGATATGTCCACAACACGAACAAGCTGTTGAATAAAAAAGGTATAAGCGCGCGCCCCCACACACACACAATTCTAGTGGAAAAAAGACCATGTTTCTGAAATTTAATAATGCAAAACAAGAAAAACGAGTTGACATAAAGCATCAGAATTCAATCCAAAAAGACCACCATGTTTCTAAAATTTAAGATTGCAAAAATATTAATCAGTAGGTGTGAAACATAGTTCCAGCTCAGTTAAATCCGCATTCAAATTCTTGCTAGCCCCCTAGTAGGATATTGTGATGAAGTATTTTTCCACTTGAGACCGTAGATCTGTGACAATAAACAAGTATTAAGAAAACAAAAAAGTAAAACAAATAACAGAAAGTTTAACGAGGAATTCATACTTGACATAATGACGCTCAGTGGAAAATGTTTTGATGAATTCATCTTTTGTCTCAACAAGATTGTGTCCAAATATGATCTGTGAGACAGAAAAAAAAATACGTAGTAATCAACATTGAACTATTGCTTACAAAAGAGTATAAAGTAAGAGGGAAATGGGTGGGTTACTAAAAAGTCTCATCAGTTTGACTAGAAATACTTTTGCACGGAATTTTAAATGTACAACAACAACAATACTCAATCCCACGAAAGTAGGGTATGGGGGAGGTGGGTATAGACTGAAACGCCCCGTCCTAATCCATCCGGACGAAGTCCATATTGATTATAAACGATTCATAATAGTTGATTACATCGCGAGGTATTTGACCTCTATATGATACATTTTACAAACATTGCATTCGTTTTTAAAAGACAAGCTTTCATTTCATCGAAAGTTGACAGGTATGCATACCATTTCATAATATCCAACTATAAATGACCTAATCCGTCATTTACTTAATAATCTCTAATGAACTTCAATGACTCGAATGCAACGTCTTTTGAAATATGTCATGAATGACTCCAAGTAATATCCTTAAAATGAGCTAATGCACAGCGGAAGATTTCTTTCAAACCTGAGAATAAACATGCTTTCAAGTGTCAACTAAAAAGTTGGTGAGTTCATTAGTTTATAGTAATCATTTCATTTTCATCATTTTAATAGGCCACAAGATTTCATTTATTATAAAACGTGCAGAGGTCCCATTCCAACTGAACAAAAAATATCATTCATATGAAGAACACCTGGTGAGGATTCAAAATATAATAGTAACCATCTGTGCCGGTATTTCACCCCACGGCTGAATACATATGCCTTCAAAATATAGAACCTCTGTGCCGGTCTTTCACCCCACGGCTGAACACATGTTTATAAAATATAGGCCAACCGGTGCCAAAATGTCATAAATAATAAACCATTCATATCAACCAACCATCTCATAGCAGGCATTTCGCATCGTACTAGAGATAAAAATCATTCATATCAACCCCAATCCCAGATAATTCTATCATAGAATGCAGTTAAGGTACTTGTGTCTATTGTGTCAAACATTTATAAAAGCGCATGTATTCTCAGCCCAAAAATGTAAAGAGTAAAAGGGAATCAAATGAAACTCACCTAATGTATTTTGTAGTAAAAATACATATGACTATATCGAACAACTGAACAATGCAGGGTTGGCCTCGGATTCATGAACCTAAATCATTTGTATATCCATTAATACATATAATCGTATTCGAATGAATATATATATAAGTTTATTAATTACATTATTTTTATACTAATATTATATATTTTTAATTTGTATGTTTATTCAAATGGTTAATATTTTTATAGTTATATTTATATATTGATATACGTACTTGTTTGATATTATATTTAAAAATCGATAATTTGTTGTTTGTAAGTGTTTATATAAATAATTTTAGTAGGTTTTATATATATATAGTTATGTGGAGTTTTAATATAAGGGTAGTATATATAATTAATATATTTTATGTACAAAATATTTATTTGGTTAAAAATAATAGTATTTGAGATTAATAAAGATAATATTAATAATCATATTATTTAATATTAATACCTATATTAATAATAATAATATTATTAGTAATAACAATAATAATAATAATTATAATTATAATTGTAACTAGGGTTATGTTAACGATAATAATAGTTGGTAATCACTACTTATATTAACGGTAGTAACAATAATAAGTAACATTCATAATGCTTATTAATAATAATTCAAATGCTTAATAATAATAATAATAATAATAATAATAATAATAATAATAATAATAATAATAATAATAATAATAATAATAATAATATCTTAATCATAATAATGATAACTAATACTTATTTTAACATTAATATTAATAATAATTATAATACATGTGATTATAATAATAACTATAACTAATGATAATAATACAAATAACAATAACAAAAATAATAATAATAATAATAATAATAATAATAATAGTTCTAATAATAAAATGATACTTTACTTAAATAATATAATGTTAATACTAATAATAATATTTTTAATACTTAATGATAATAATGATCATAACAATAATGATAATATTAATAGTAGTAATAATAGTTATATTAGTAATCTTTATTTACATGATAACAATTTTAATTACTAATACTAGTATTAACAATAACCATAACAATAATATTCTTAATACTTAATAATAATAACAATAATAATAATTGAAATAATAATAATAAGGAATAATAACCTTTGAAGAAAGTCACACAAAAAAAATGTCACTGACGGGACTCGAACCCGAGACCTCATGCTTAACACAAAACACACATCACCACTCAGCTATTCACATGTTTCTTTGATTTACACCCCAAGATTAAATATATAACCAGTATGTTTCCTGTTCCATCTGCAACAGAGTAATACGGCCCAACTGGCTTTTTGAAATTGATCTCGGCCCAATGCAAATTCAAAATGGATCGAACAATTTCATGAGCCAAGGATAAAAGTCTCTTTAAGCTTAAAGGCCCAAACGTAATATAAAATGGATTTGCACAAAAACAAAATGATCTCAATACCATGAAATCACTACACGATGATTGTAGCACAAAGTAATTAGCAGCCTGTAGCTGCGATACTGTAGCAGAAGAAGCTGAATTGTGATCTAGCTTTTGCACACGAACAGTAGAAACAGTAGCCCAAAAAATTAAGTTATCTGACCCAAGTTAGCGGCCCAACAATGTAAAAAGTTACACTGTCCGAAATAAAGATGGTGGCCCAACAGAATTTGGTAACAATTCGAATTCCTTTTTCTTTATTATGCAAACAGCAACTAGAGTGCAGTACATCATCAACTCATCATCGTGGGACATTATTAACTTCATCATTTGCTCAAAAAAAAAATGAAACGTCAATTGTGTGACCCATTATGTCTGCCATTCAAGTTCCATTTAGTCCCACTTGCCTATTTGATAAACACCATATAATATTAATCTACAACCAAGTTGACATAATCCAAACAATTTACTAGTATTGCTTCTTTCTTCTTTTACTTTGTAACCTCTTCAAACGCACACCATTTTCTTTGTTTCTATTCGTCGATCAACAGAAGGGATTAGTAAGAATTGCAGTATACCATTGTGACGGTTTAAGTAGAGAATTAATAACAATAACTTGCGGTAGTTTTGACGTGGGTTTGAGAAGGAAATAACTCGGTTGATGTTCTTGTTTGGTTAAATGGTGGTGATCAAGTGGTGTTATGGTGAGGGTATGTAAAACAGAAACAGAAGTTACGTGACTAGCAGCGGCAATGGTTGAAGATGATGGTGGTTTCGATTCTTAACAGAAAATAGTAAGTAGTAGTAACAGCTAGTAGTTGTTAAATGGGTTTACATAGTTGTTTAAGGTGGCGGTTTGGTGTTGATTGTTCATGGTGATGAAGCTCATAATGGTAGACAAATGAATATGGTGTTCCTTAGAAAGATAGAGGAACGTATAGAGAGAGAGAGGTGAATGTGGCGTTTTTACAGCGAAGAGAAATAGAATAGAAGGTTGGTATCTCTTAACAACTGATTTGGTCAATTATGAAATGGAGTGGGTGTCAATTCTTCTTAGTTGGACAAACAAGAATAGACAGCAAGAAAGTAAAATAGTTAAAAGGGATATGCACAATTTCTAACAGAATTTGTTTTTAGTGAGGTTGATTGGTACGATTTTTGGAACAGGGATTTAATCAAACACAGTTTGATTGTAGCTAGGATCTGTGTTTGATTCGTGGATATCTTTATCTATATATGAATATGATATATATTTGTATATAAATATATTACAGATTGCTAGTACGTATTTGTATTTGTATATGTATATATATTAGTATGAATATCTACATATTTGTTTTTATACATGTACGTATATTATCTATATAATCTAACTAATCTCATTAATTAGATTATAGTTATAATAATAATACTTTTAACATTATGAATAATAAAAATAGCAATTTATAATAATATAATAGTAATAATAGTGGAACCATGATAATAATAATTTTTATCAAAATTATACTAATAATAATAACACAGATAATAATAATGTTAATGATATAATAATTAATAATATCAATAAAAATAATATTAGTAATAATAATAATATGATAACTATAGTAATAACAATAATAAATAAAATTTTAAATGATAATTAATTTTATAATTTTAATCATTCTTATAATGGTATTTATAATTATATCAATAATTAATAATAATAGTATTAAAACAATATTCATATTTAACTTGTAGTTTCATATATTACAATTTATTAATTATGTAATATTTATTAGTTACATAATATATATAATACTTTTATTGAATACTTATTATTTGTATATTTTATATGTATGATAATATACATATAATAATTATTCATAGAAATCATGTATGTATGTATGTGTATATATATATATATATATATTTATTTTAAATTACACTTAGTTATTTTGTATCTCATTTTACGTGTTTAATTCAAATGCTTAATTTATTATACATATATATTTATATATATATTTGTTTACATCCAATTGTTCTTGAATCGTCGAGGATGGTCAAAGGTTTAAGTATATCTATGTAAACAGTTCAAAGACTTTGAGATTCAATTAAATAGACTTTGCTTATCGTGTCGAATTCATATAAAGATGAAGTTTAAATTTGGTCGAAAATTTCCGGGTCATCACATAGACAATCTTTTCTCGTACCCTATATTAGAAGGAAGTCACTACTCCACCAGTGGGTATAGAACCCGCGACTAGATAAGGTCGTCCCTCCCTCTACTCTAGAGCAAAGAGATTGCTTCCTGATGGAGCTCCGACCAGAAATGCTCATAAAAACGAAAAATGAGGGCAAATGATACGTATCTGTAAGTAGGGGTGTTCATAATATCCGAATCCGAATCCATAATCCGAATTATCCGAAAACCCGATCCGAAAATATTCCAAAATTCGGATATCCGGATTTTCGGATATCCGAAAATCGGATATCCGGATTTTCGGATTCGGATATCGGATAGATTTTTCAAAATTTTCGGATAATCGGATTATCCGATATTCAAAATTTAATACACTTATTATTATTATATTATACTTTTAGTTGCTAGTGGGTAAAACTTTGAACCTTTTAAGAGTTAAAAAGTTAGCAGATAGCAAACAAAAGTTACAGAACCCTAGATCTAAAATTGAAATACGCCTTTTCACTCTGTCACAAGTCACGATCCTCATCTAATCTTCATCTTCTTCATCTCATCTTCATTCTGTCATAGCCTAAATGTTTCAGGTAGTTACAATTGAAAGCGTGCTTTTGCTTGTTTGCCTTATTGAGCTACGAATTATACTCAGATACTTAATTAGTTGGCATCTAAGACCACAAATGGAGGTTGCAACTAAGTCTTATGCTTTTGCATTTTACCCACAAAAGGAGCTACGAATCAAACAGCAGTATTCACAAATTAATGCCTTGTCACAATTTTAAGTTTAAAGCTTTGTAACTTTTTTGGTAGGCTTAAGTTTGTACCTTTGTAATGTCCAACTGCGACTTTGACTTCTTGAGTCAAGTTTCTTCTACTTATGTTTTTTGCGTTGATAAAAAGAATTGAGGGCATAGACCCAAATTATGCATTCACTCCAAGTTCTATCCACCGATTTACTTATTCAAATTGATCACGAATAATGAGTTGTTTAATGTTTCGTTAATATGATCCTTTTTATTTCTATGACCACATCTCTCTCAATAATTCTTTTATGTTCAGGTAGTACTTTTGTTCTTCTAATTTGTATTCGATCTCACTTTGTAAATAAAGTTCGGATATTCGGATAATCCGATATCCGAATCCGAAATTTCGGATATCCGAAAATCGGATATCCGAAATTTCGGATTCAGATTTCGGATGGCGAAATCCACTATCCGAAATTTCGGATATCCGGTTTTGAACACCCCTACCTGTAAGAGTTATGTGCGCCTAGAAAGATACAACCATACACAGTAACCATAAAAGATGACACATATAGCAGTAATGCACAACAATAGGGCATATAGCATGGATAATAGCTCCGTTGTCGGTTTGACTTGTTTTCTTCACATAAGCCTCACCTGCGGACAACACAAACAAAGAAGCTTTCTTTTCTCCTGTGAAAAGAACATCACCCACAATCTCCTTGACATTCTCAAGGACTTTCACATCCGTTGGACCAAAAAGAACATGTTTTCCAGATTCGGTAATTTGAGGTACCGAAACTAGATTTTTGGTCAATTTAGGAACAAGATAAACATCTTCCAAAGTAAAAGTATTATTATTAATATCAATAATAGCATTACCTTCCTTTTTAACCGAATGAGTTGAGTTGTCAGCCGTGATTACAACTCGATTTTGATTGTGATCTCTAACGTCATGAAGAAGAGTTCCATCACCGGTCACGTGATGAGAGCAACCCGAATCAACAATCCATTGATTCTTCTTAACAACCGTATCAACGGTAAAACATTGCTCCCATTTGACTTCATCATCATCGTTGCTTGAACAAGCCACGTTTGCTTTTGTGACTTTAGAACGACAATATCTCTTGATGTGACCAACATTCCCGCACTTGTAACATGTGGGAGGTTTCTTCTCATAGTTACTTTTATAACTAGTTTGCTCTTCTTCTTTTTCTTTGCTAGAAGAACCTTTCTTAAAGTTCTTCCCTTTTGAAAACAATACCGCATCATTTTCAAATCCTTTAGCCATTTGCTTGGCCAAAGCTTCTTGATTAGAGAGTAAATTTTCTAATTCTTCAACTGAAGGTTGAGTAGCCCACCCCTGAATAGAGGTTATAAACGGAACGTACTCTTTCTTCAAACCGCGAATTAAATATCTTCGCAGCCGAGATTCACTGATTTTCTCGTTTGTATCAATCTCTGAAATTTCAGAACAAAGATTTTTGACCCGTAAAAAATATTCAGAAACTGACATACCTTCTTGTCTTGAGATTGCTAACTCATTTTCCAAGAATTGCAACCGTGCGGTATTCTTCTTGCTAAAGAGTTTTTCAAGAGTATCCCAAAATGATTGAACTTGTATTATTATTTTGTGTATTATTGATTTGGTGGCAAACCTTTATCCATGTTCAAAGGTTTGCTTCTATGAGTGTGTTAGGTGTACTAGCTTTACTAGTGTGCCTAGTTGGTGTCTTGATCATTATGTTTGTGTTTCATCTTGTATTTAAGCAAGACTACTTGTAACCATTTATGCACCTTTGATTGATTACACATTACACATTACATTTCAAAGATTCCATCATCTCATGTCATTTCCTACACTTCTCATTTATAGCAAATAGCTTTTTCTACACCTTGGCCACCACTAAATAGTCGCCCTAAACGGGATTCGAACTTGAGACCTCTTGCAAGGAACTCCAACCACTGGGCTAGGCTATCTGGTGATGGTTACTCTACATGATGCTTTTATTTTTCATTTTCCTCCTAATAAGGTTATTTTGGGCATTATGTTTGTACAGGGAAGTTGAAAGATATGGGGAACACCATTCTAGGAAAATTTGGGATGAGCGTGGACAACTTTAAAGCAGTGAAAAAAGATCCAAATACTGGGCCTGTATTCTATCTCTTTTCAGCGCTAGTGATATTGATGTTTCGCGAGGTGTATATAAAATACTATTAAATTTTACAAAAAAATACTATTAAATACGATACAATTTTACACAAGATATTTATTTATTTAGAGAATGGATATACTTAAACCTTGCTACAACACTTATAGGCAGTGTACCTAATCGTACAGTAGTGTAGTTTTTAGTAAGTCCGGTTCGTTCCACAGGGAATCTTTTTAAACAAAGCTTAACGCTATATTAGTTTACTTTTATAAAAATATAAATATATATATATAAGTAATATTATTATTATAAAGGGGGGTTTTTACCGTTTAATGACCGGTTTGTCGATTTTAAAACTTTAGTCGCAGTTAAAACCAAATGTAAAATAATGAATAAATACAAGACTTAAATTAAAGCGTAAAGTAAATAACGATAATGAAATTGCGAATAATAAAAGTGCGATAAAATAAACTTGCGATAATTAAAAAGTACAATAATTAAAAGTGCAATTAAATACAATAACAATAAAAATGCGATAATTAGAAGTGCAATTAAATATAAAATAAAGGAAATTAAATATGAAATAAAAGAATTATGCTTATTTAAACTTCCGTAATCATGATGTTTGACGTGTTGATTTTAGTTTTATGCCCATGGGTTAATTGTCCTTTGTCCTGGATTATTTAATATGTCCATACGGATTTGTCCATAATAGTCCATCAGTCATAAATATAAAGAGCGAAAGCCTTCGTCAAATTATTCTTATTCCCGAAGTTAAATATTCCAACTAATTGGGGATTCGAATTGTAACAAGGTTTTAATACTTTGTTTAATGAATACACCAGGTTATCGACTGCGTGTAAACCAAGGTTTTACTACTTTGTTAACAATTACACCAATTACCCTTGAATGTAATTCACCCCTGTTTCAACAAGTCTATTAACTATTAATCCAGTTCCGTATCCGGTAAAATGAATAATTATTGGTATTTATAGATATCCCGCCCACCGTACCCAGTCAAGCGTATGTGGTTATATATAAATACGTCGAATTATAAGTTTGTATATTAAATTAACAAGGTATTGTTTAGTTAATATAAAACCCATTAATAACCCATAGTCTAATTTCCACAAGTGTCGTTCTTTTGTCCAAACCTCAATTATGGTACAAAGCCCAATTACCCTAATTTTAGTAATTAGCCCAACATCATGATTACTTCGGATTAAATAAGCATAATAATAACTTAGCTACGAGACATTAATGTAAAAAGGTTGAACATAACTTACAATGATTAAAAATAGCGTAGCGTTACACGGACAGAATTTTGACTTTACACCTTTACAATATTCGCTAACATACCCTTATTATTAGGATTTAAAATTAAAATTAAAATTAAAATATAAATTATAAATATATATTACGTATATATTGAGAGAAGAAGGAAAAAAAGATGATGAAAAATGCTCAGAATTCGGTTGGCTTTATAGGGAGTTTCAAAGTTTGGGGCTCCGCGACTCGCGGCCCTTTTGGCCTTCAAACTCCGCGAGTCGCGGAGTTTGAAATTACAGCTCACCCATTTTGGAGTCTCTCTTGCCGACGGTTTTTATATATTTATATAATATATAAATAATTATAAGAATTATTTAAATATTATATTATATTTATGTGCATAGTTGACTTGTAATTTTTAGTCCGTTGCGTCGAGCGTTGAGAGTTGACTCTGGTCCCGGTTCCGGATTTTCGAACGTCCTTGCGTACAATTTAATATCTTGTACTTTGCGTTTTGAATCTTGTACTCTTGTAATTTCGAGACGTTTCTTATCAATAATTGGAACCTCTTTGATTGTCTTTTGTACTTTTGAGCTTTTTGGTCGTTTGCGTCTTCAATTCGTCGAATCTGTCTTTTGTCTTCACCTTTTATTATTTAAACGAATATCACTTGTAAATAGAAGAATTGCAACTAAAAGCTTGTCTTTCTTGAGGAATAATGCTATGAAATATATGTTCGTTTTTAGCATTATCAAATATTCCCACACTTGAGCGTTGCTTGTCCTCAAGCAATATCGTCTTGAAATATACTAGAATCACTTCTTTATTCTTCACACTTTGTACATCAGTGATTTCTATACGGCGGTATAAACAATGGAAGTAACGATATGGTTTACAGTCCCACATGACTATAAAAATTTAGATCCATTAAAGAAATTGGATCTTTATGAAAACATTTGATCTTTTGAAAATTAAATCTAGTTTTTACCCTAGATAAGTTTTCCGGAATAACCCTTTACCGGTGTTTGCAAAATATTTTTGTGGGTTTGGTGGGTTTCAGATTTGAAAATTTTAGCTCAAAACTTATGGTTTTGTGTCACCCACTTGCTAACCTTGTATTTGGAAAGCAACACGTCCAGTTTACTTGTCCCGTATGTTACCTTTCGGTAAACTACCGTCCGGTTGTAAAGGAAAGCGTTGAACAAGCAACTGTTAAGGCAATGTCCCCTGACATGCTTTTAATTATGGTCTATAACGTGTCGGACGCAATTACTATCCTTGGTAGGAGCAATAGTAAAGCTCACCCTTATGATTTTTCGGTCTGGCACAAGGTCCTGTCTTTGACCACTATGCAACCACCGTTCTTACGGTTGACACCCGATTTGGTTCAGGTGACCTAATGAATTCCAGGTGAATTCCTAGGATTTTACGTTCAATGGTAATGAACGCATTGAAAATAGGGTTTTCAGAAAACAAATCGGTTTGTAATTTTGATCAAAATATTTTCTCGTTCAAACTCGAGTTTAGATATCATTGAATTCCATGAGTTTGTAATTTTCAATCTTTAAGGTCAATCTCTAGGATTGAGTAATATCAGGCTTTAAAAGCTGATTTTTAATCTTCAAGGAGATTATCCTTTCTGGGGATCTGATTCATTAGTCTTATCAAGCTAATTTGCATGGTGCCCCCCCATTTTACGAGATAAATCCTTCTCATGGTTAGGATAAATCTGACCACTTGGCGACCCTGTTTAATGCTGAGGTCCGTGGATTTCCTGCTGATTTTAGTGATGACTTTTCTAGATTTTTCGTCAACCTACAGCTGGTCTGGACGACAACTTCATGACCTAAATCAAGAAGCGCGTGTCTTTTTCGGAAGACTTTACTTCCTTTTAATGATGGAATTGATTCATCATGTAGATCCATCTTTCTTACAGTAAATCCGGTAAAACAGTTTAGTTTAGTCCAAAGCAAAAGTATTTTCAGTTATTTGTACAAAAATATGTGACATATGTTTTGAATAACTTGGTAAATTTTTTCACACTTGGCTTTTATTTTCCTTTTTATCGTCCTCTATTCCATTTTAAATGAATTTTAACATTTTGGTTTGTTTCTCAATTTATGTCCTTTCCGAGGTTACAATAATTTCGGTGTTAAAACCTAGTTTTATCGTTCATAAATATGTATAAACATGATTTTGAGTTCATTTAATTTTGTAAAATTTTACTAGAATTGGGTAGTCAGTATATAAGACTAGGGCTGTTCTTTATTATCAGAGAGCACTAGATTCTAATACAACTACTACTTTACTAGTATTTCTAATGATAACCAAGTGTATAAAGTAAAAATTTTAAAAATCCGAAAGAATTTAACCCCTTCCCACACTTAAGATCTTGCAATGCCCTCATTTGCAAGAAATCAGTAACAATTTAAATTATTGAGGGTGATTTGTGTGAAAATGATTGAATTTTACCAAAGTTTCCAAACATATTGGCGTTTGTTTGCTGAATGATAAATGGTGCACATCATTTGTTCATTCCGTCTTGTTGTTATTTCACATATATTTTGCATCTTGTCGTCAAAATTAGTTGCTTTTGCTGAACTTAATGCCAGTCTTTGAAAATGCGTTGTTTTACCCTGTTGTGTACATAAAATAAACTGCAAACATATATACATATTTTTGAAGTTTGGTATATTACCCCACATTCAAAAATTATTAAAATCTAAGAATAAAAGTTAGAAAATTATAAAAACTATTACAATATTAACATAAGTATTAAACGTATCAACATTACAAATTACAAAATAAATAAAACTAAGTAGACTAAGGATGATACTGGTACCAATAGGGGTTCCAAGCATAACCATAGGTGCTATAAAATGCTTCGGCAGGGTTATACGTAGGATACGGTGGTTGCATCTCTATAGACCAGGGAGGGAAGATGGGTTTTGGTGTAGGAATATAGTTTCTACCTATATGTTGGCAATGAGCTATGATTTGGTTTTGATGAACTTGCCAATCTTCAAATGCTCTCTGTCTAGCATTTTCGTACTCCTGTGAAGCTATAAACCTTTGCATTTCTTGCATTTCATTTCCCCCTCCTACATTACCTTGCTGTTGGTTTCTCTCAACCTGTGGATGTCTACCATGGTATTGTACTGCGGCGTTATTTCGCCTCTTCAAAACTTTCGCACCATGGTATACATTTAAACCTATAGTATCGCGGGGTTCTGGTTCTTCTACTAATAATCCCCCCCGACTTATATCCACACCGAGATATTCAGCAATCAAAGTAATAAAAATACCACCTCCTATTATGCTATGCGGTCTCATCCCCCTAACCATAGCTGATAAATAATAACCCACACAATACGGTATACTTACAGCGCTTTGTGGGTCTCGAATACACATATGGTAAAACAAATCCTGTTCATTTACCTTTTCCTTGTTCTTACCTCTTTGTGTAATCGAATTAGCTAAAAACCTATGAATCACTCTTAATTCAGCTCTATCTATATCCAAATAAGAGTAATTTCCCCCTTTGAAACGGTGATGGCTTGTCATTTGACTCCACACACCGTGTGTATCAAAATTTTCATCTATCTTTCTACCGTTTAGTATCAACCCTCTACAATCAGCAGATGCTAACTCCTCAGGCATATATATACGTAAAGCATGAGCCATGTCTAGTAAAGACATGTGGCGCATCGAACCTCCTAACAAAAATCTAATAAAAGATCGATCGGTTAAACTAGCTACCCGATCGTTTAATTCTATACTACACAACAATTCTTCACACCATACTTTATATACAGGTCTACGCATGGTGAATAAACGTACCCAGTCATTAAAAGTAGAATTACCATACCTCTGTACAAGTAATTCCCTAATTGGCCCGGCCAATTCAACAGCTTCTAAGGGTCCCTATTCTATGACCCTCGGTACCTCAACAACCTTAGAATGAAGAGTATGCAAACCCCTTTGGTATTTTGGATAATCTATCCAAAGTCTGTCAAATCTCAGGTTCGGGTGCAAATCTTCCAAGTGCATATCAGAAAAGGTCATGACTGGATGAGGTATATCCTGCTTGTAGTAGTTATCCACCTCCTGTTGTTCCGCATTCTCAGCAGGAGCATTGCGAGCTTGGGATGAAGATTCACCCCTTTCAGTCTGTAAAACACATCAAACACAATTTTTGTGCATCCAAATATGCATTAGTGTCAGCAAAATCATCAATCAAAATAATTACAATGACATGATCAATTTATATCAAACTTAAGCTCATTTTCACATTTTTATCAAATCTACACTTTTTCAAATAAGCATATACGAAAATGTTCGCCAAGTTCATAAGTATTCAACTCAAATAACATGTCAAAATAATCATTACTAGCAATTAAACAAGTTTCAAATGGCATTATCTCTCAAAAATCAAGTTCATGAATTTTAGACTTGAAAAAGTCCACTTTAATTCTCAAAATCATGTTTAGGCTCAAAGTTTGGATCATTTAACTACCTAAACATGTTACACTACTTAATTTAGCAACAATTCATGACAAAAATCGGCCATAACCTGTTTATATCAAAAAGCCCCAAATTTGCTCAAGAACACAAACCCTAGATTACTCAAAATTTGAAGTTTAAGGCTTCTAATCATGTTAAATAGCATCAATCTAGGTTATATAAGCATAATACATAAAAAATTTAAGCATAATTACACTAAAAAGCATCAAAATCAAATTGGGAAAAAAATTGCTCAAGAATACTAATTTCGGATTAAATGGTGTTTAGGTGTAGAAATTTACCGTTTTTCTTGAGTAATTCCTAGATAGCATCCTTCTCAACATGATTTTAGTAAAAGATTTGATGATTAACGGTTAAAAATTGTGATTTTGGGGGTGTTTTTGCGAGTTTTTTCGGAGTGTTTTTCGCAGTGTTTTCTGTTTTTCGCAGTGTTTTTCGCAGTTGGGACTGAGCTGTTCGATCAGTATATTTTTTTTTCTGGTTTTCGGTCCTCCCGCGACTCGCGGTGTTTGGACCCTTCAAACTCCGCGAGTCGCGGAGTTTGGTATTTTTTTTTTTTTTTTAAAAACTTATACTAATTAAAACAATTAAGTAATTAATTTTAAAATTTTGTTTCCCTTGTTATTTAGGACGAGGTCGTTTCGGATCGTTGTCCTAGTCCGTCCCTCGACAAAATTTTAAAATTTGTCTTTTTGTAGCGATTGTTTTTAAAAGCTAAGATTTTTGGGTTTTTTTTAATGTTTTTGGCATACTTTAATTCAATAAGATTAAAAATAATGATAATAAAAGTTCTCGTCCCTCCCTCGGGTAAAGCAATTTCGGTTCAAAGACCTAGTCTTCAACTTACGACGAATTTTAAAAATCATATTTTTAACTTAATGAGATAAAGTAAATTTTTGTTTTTAAATTCACACAATTTAAATATAAAATTCAAAATTAATATTAAAAATTCACACCAAACTTAAAATTTGAAATGCATAAAATTAAAAATTCATATTTTTAAAAATTTAAAAATTCACACCAAACTTAAAATTTGAAATGCATAAAATTAAAAATTCATATTTTAAAAATTAAAAATTCATACCAAACTTAATTTAAAAATTCATATTATAAATTCACACCAAACTTATATTAATTTTTCAAATATTTACAATTTTAAATATATTGTTTTTACAAAGTTTACAATATTAATTTAATATTTATATATTAATTTTAAAAACATGGTAAAAATAAAATTAAAAATCTTTTTGGCTTTTTATCCCACTTTAATCAATTAAATATTATCAAAAATATGCGCCCCTCTTTTCGGTAAAGTAATTTCGGTTCCAAGACCTAATTTAACTCATGACGAATTTTTGAAATATTTTGGGTTGATTGATTAAAGATATTTATACCTTAAGAATAAACGTTAAATTGCGCAGTGATGTAATAAATTTTTTGAATGATATCAATAATTTCGGTCGCCAAACCTAATTTTATTCAATACCAATTTAATACTTTATAGCGAACAAATTAGCGTTTATTATCAAAAGGTTAAAAATAAAAATAAAGAAATAAAAACTGTACAAACATACCTGTGAAATAGATTTCTTAGTTATATGATCTATCCTATTCATAAGATAGTCGGTTTAATTGGTTTTCCATAGCTACATAGGCGTAACCTCGAGCATTCAGTGTCTTTTCTTCTGAACATACGAACGGTCTGTCTCTGCATAAAGTAACAAATTCGGTGTTTGAATAGGTTTGATTATTTGAACATTTACCTCCATGTGACCATTTTCCGCATTTGTGACATCTTTCTAGGTGTCGTGCTCTTCTTTTCGCTGCAGATTTTGATTTTCCTTTACCAAATTGTAACTTATTATCTTCGCATCTGGATTCTTTTCTAACTCCGTCCATTCTTTCTCTGATTACTGATACTATTTCACTCGGTAGTATGTCATTATTACGTTTAGTGATCAAAGCGTGTAGCATTAGACCATGGTTTATGTGATGACCCGAAAATTTTTGACCAAATTTAAACTTAATCTTTAATGTTTCCGACACGATAAGCAAAGTCTATGAAGTTGAATCTCAAAAGTTTGAACTATTCAATTACCCTTCAATTGTTTTCAATGATTCGCAAACCATTATATGTAAATAGATACATATATATACTATAACTTGAAAACGTAACAACATTTTAATTGTTTAATACCGTACATTAAACTTATTGGTTTAAATATTTATTTGAATATATATGATAAGTTGGAATATTAATTGTATGAATAAATTGCGATGTATATTTAAAACGTGTTTATGAATGTTGAAAATATATATTAACTTGATCATAAAACGATTTGTTATTATATATCAACAAATAGCGAGACAATGATTTATAGAAGTAAATGACCAAAACACTCGAAAGTTTAAGATACACTTTAAATGATATAGTTTATTGATAATTTAAGACTATATTTTGACAAAGGTACGAGTCACAAAACGTAAATTGCGAGTTTTCTAAGCGTACGAAAATGCGTTCGAGAAACCGGAACCGGGACATTAGTCGAGTGACAACGTACGAGTCATCGGAACGAAAATTACAAGTCAACTATGCATGTGAATTTAATATAATATATAATTAATTATATAAATTAAATATATTATATATATTATATAAAATTATGTCGACAAACAAAAAGTTAAAAGTTTGTGAGCTGGATCAGAGGGCCATGCGATCGCATGGCCTTGAAGCACAGATCCCATGCGATCGCATGGGGTACTTTTTCAGAAAAGGTTCTATAAATTGCTCAGTTTTCACACTTCTTTCTCTAAATTATATATTACTCCGTATTTATTTTATTTATTATTATTATTATTATTATTATTATTATTATTATTATTATTATTATTATTATTATTATTATTATTAATCTTATTATTATTAATATTATTAATTAGTATTATACATAAAATACTACGACGAGGTTATGAGCGTGTCACTTTCAAAAATGGATTTTTGAGCGGGATAAAGTTAAGGAAATTATGGTTATAGCTATGGAGGTTATGGGTAATGTTCATGGGTATTATTTACAAGTCAAACCTACTGTTATCATCTATGTTGCGTCTACGTACTTTTCTGCAATATTGAATCACAATATTGATACGTAAGCATTTATATTTTATCTTTTATACATTAATTGTGTATCCATGTCTAGTGCTCGAGTATATATATTTATACATGTTTGTATGCTAAATTTTGTCGTTAAACAGTTTATAATGAATCACAAATTAAATACATATATTACTGGTAAAAGATATATGATATACATGTTTTCGGAAAGCTAGCGAAAAATCAATAACTTTTCATTTAGACACCGAATAGTTTCGATGAACGGATTAAAAGATATGATCAACTGAATTATGATTAACGTTAATTGAAATTGCTTTTGAATCTGCAATTAAGATTTAAACAACTTGTTTACGAGATTGATAAAGTGAACTTTTAAATATTACCAACTGAGTAAATGACTCCTTATATAAGGTATGTCTCGTTTTGTTGAACTATTGTCAAAATTGACTTTTTGAAACGACTTTGGATAACTTTTGTATGTCAATCTCGAGCATTAGGATTATGATACACTATGACCTAACCTATCTTGATAGACATTTATTGACCAACATATGTTCTCTAGGTTGAGATCTACGATTATTTGGTAATCCGAGTTTCAGTCACATTTTGGTGAACGACTTTATATGCTGCTAAGGTGAGTTTCATATGATCCCTTTTACTCTCTACATTTTTGGGCTGAGAATACATGCAAATGCTTTATTAACTGATTTACAATATTTATATGCGTGAGTTTCATATGATCCCTTTTACTCTCTACATTTTTGGGCTGAGAATACATGCAAATGCTTTATTAACTGATTTACAATATTTATATGCGTGAGTTTCATTGATCCCTTTTTAATTGCTTTTGCAATATATATTTTTGGGCTGAGAATACATGCACTTTATTTTAAACACAATGGATACAAGTACATACTAAATTCTACACTGAGTTTGAACCGAAAATCCCTTAGCTTTGGTAACTAGTAACTGCCAGTTATAAGAACTGGTGGGCGCGAGTAGTAGTATATGGATCCATAGGGCTTGATATCCCCGTCCGAGCTAGAGCACTAGCCTTTTAACGGACGTATGCTATTTGAGAAGCGTACACGTTGGTTTGCGTGTACTATTAAGATGATTATACAAAGGGTACAAATTATATATACGTTAAGTTTAGTTACCAGGGTGCTCAATTTCGTAGAATATTTTGATAAACGTTTCTGGATGAAACAACTGAAATCTTGTGATCCACTTTTATATACAAATTATGCGAAACACTAAAACTATGAACTCACCAACCTTTGTGTTGACACTTGTTAGCATGTTTATTCTCAGGTTCCTAGAAAGTCTTCCGCTGTTTGCTTATATGTTAGACAAGCTATGTGCCTGGAGTCTTACATGACATATTTTTCAAGGAAACGTTGCATTCACCAAATCATCACCAAGTATCTTATTTTGACTGCATTGTCAATGGAAGTATCATTGTAAACTATTATATTACGGTGATTGTCTATATGTAGAAATCATCAGATGTCGAAAATCTTTGATTTAAATATTCATTTATGGTGTGCCTTTTCAAAAGAATGCAATGTTTACAAAACGTATCATATAGAGGTCAAATACCTCGCAATGAAATCGATGAATGACGTGTTCGTCCATATAGATTTGGAGTGATCGTCACAGTTGGTATCAGAGCGTTGGTCCTAGCGAACCAGGTCTTGCATGAGTGTGTCTAACTGATTGTTGTTAGGATGCATTAGTAAGTCTGGACTTCGACCGTGTGTGCATGTCAAAAGTTTTGCTTATCATTTCTTGTCGAAAATTACATGCTTATCATTCCTAGTCTAGACACGTTTTACTGCATTGATTGCATGAATAGTGTATAGACAAAATTCATATCTTAGCGTATCTGTTACTGTAAACTTTTTCTGACATCTTCCGAAAATTTCTCCGTGATTTATGGAATTTGGTATTATATATACATATGTAAATTATGTATTGAAGAATACCAAACTAAATTCTATAATCTAATTCATATCAAAAATCATCTCCCTAATTATACAAGATGGATCCCGTATCTAGTTCAAATTCCTTAAATTCCGACAGCTATTCCGATATGGATATTCACATGAACTCCGAAGACAGTGTAACTGGAATGGATCAACCAATTAGCCATCATCTATCCTGGATGAATTGGGGATGGGTTCGTAGCTTACTTAGTCATTGGAGACAAGAAGAAGGCGATCCCTTCCATCCACCACATTGCCCTCTTGGCGAAGAACCTGAAGCACTTACCGGCGAACCTGTCCGTAATACCATTTTCTCTCTCATTTCCAGAGTATCTAGTCATGATTATATACTATCTCACATTCTAAATCTTATTCGTCCACTCGTCCGAACCACTGATCATCCCGGTATAATAGAAGAAGTCAACGAGCTTCGTGCTCGGGTAGTGGCTTTGGAGAATATGGTGCGAAGGTTACAAATACCAGCAGCAGCACCAGCAGCATAACCAGTACCACCATCATCAACAACAACAGTACCATTACCACCATCAACAACCACATCCGCATCCCACACCTCAATATCACATCTAAAAACTGTACTTCAGATATCAACATCATACGCACCGTAGATTCCAAGGAGTGCCAACAATAATAAATGATGAAGTACTGATTCATAACTTCATCAAAGAAATATTCTACGGTGATTATGTAATCTCTAAAATCTTAGAGATTATTTATCCCAGTTCTAACCGTAAATCAGATAAATAGAAGGAAGAATAGAAACCCTGACAAGAATGATGCGTAAGGTACAATCTAGACTTGTTTTACCAACAGCATCAATAGTACCCTTAGCCTCACCAGCATAGTTAGTGCTGTCAACATCATTAGAATCATCAGCACCTCTAACATCATAAGCTCCGCCAGTTCAAGAAAGCTCCGTGGATATTATTACAAGTCAACAACGCGTATATTTGTATCAACGAGTTATGAAATATTAACTCATTCCCTCTGAAGAATTTATATGTATATCTTATATATATAAATTTTAAAACCATCGTAAATCTTTTCGTACTAAGCAATTCTGTATGAATTGAAAAAGGGTAAATATTACTCAGTTAAATTCATATTATTAATATGCTATGATGTACATCCTTCGTTAACAACTTAACTTTCGTTAACTACAATCTCTGTTTCAACTTAATGAATTCCATTTCATAATAAACCAAGTGTATTATTCAATTACATAATTGATTTTACATTTTCATTTTTGATGTACTCGAAACTTTCCAGAAAACATCATCTGTGCCTTGTAAGGTTCACAAAGATTCCACAAGCATCAACATCCTTCACCGAAAAATAAGAATAAATAATGAAGTATCGATTACATTAGCGAAATACTCCGCAAAGATTATGTAATCTTTAATGTTTTAGAGATTAATTATTTCTAAGTCAAGCCGAAAATCAAATGAGCTTAATATGATATTAATTCATTAACTCTGTATTACATCTGAAGAAAATATACATACATATATTTTCATAAGGACGGTAATAAAAGTTCTTTTGTACAAAGTATTAATTGTGAAATCTTTAACGGGTAGGTAATACTCGGGAAATATATAAGTTCACAATTAATATGTTACACTGTACATTCTTCAACTTTGATTCAAAAATTATTAACAATGCTCATAACGATATACAATCGTTTTCATATAAATTCAATTACATATTCTGATATTGACGGATCAGAATCCAAGTCATAACTCTGAATCGGTGACATCATTCTTAGATCTCTACATCTTTCAAAGCTATACTTTGACTTCAAAACTGTGCAAGATCCTTTAATGTTGTTAATACCGAAAATAATCTTGAAATTCTTTTCAAGATATCAATTTTCATCACACTTCCAACCAGTCAACTTCGACTTTTTAGATTAACTTTATTGTAACCTTGACATATACGTTCTTGTTACAAGGGAACCTTTCATGTCCCACCACATTAGCAGTAAATTTACCAACAACTTCATTGATCCTTGACCTTCCGAAAAATCCTTATACTCATTGAAACCCTATCATGTACTCATCTACATCTTCTAACGATAATTGCCATACCAACTACCGGGAATTAGCAATCAGTATTTCGAATTTTGCAGCAATTCTACGCCAACAGTTATATATAAATATATAATGTCTATCTCCTAGACTTATTTACTCTGAATGTGAAGTTTCTGAAAAACACCTTAAACTACGAACTAGTTCTCGAAATCTTGAAAAATGCTGATGAAGCAGCAAAAACTGTAAACGACCTTAACAGTAAAAAGTTTGATGATAAAGGATAGTGCGCTGGCAAAGCTCAGAAAAAGAGAAAGTTTGGAACTGGAAAACGGATTGAGCAAAGTATGAAAGAGGCTGTGGATAAATCCCAAGGACGAAACCTGTCTTCAAAGAATCCAAATGATTCAGTATCTGCTGAAGCCATTAACGAATACCTTGCTTCCGAATCTAAACCCTTGCGGACAATATTCTTCATCATCCTCTGATATTAGAAATTCTAAGATATCATCGTATCTTTCATTATAAATATCCTCCATATTTCTAGAGATAATTCCATAATCATTCTTATCGAAAATCAATTTTCTCCTTACGATATCTGTGTTACACCATAAAAGAAACTATTTTAGTTTCTAAATTCTGAAACTTTCAAGTTTAAAATATAAATGTTTTGAAGTAATGTTAGGAATTGAAGCATGAGTTAGTATAATATAATGACACTTGATCAACGTGATTATATTACAGTAAGTCATGCTGAGTTTCTAATGGAACGTGATAAAGGTTCACAGATCATACCCTCATCATGAACCATGTTACATAACTCTTTCATTCTATATAATCTATAAAAATATCAAGAAAATATTTTCTTAATGATTCGGTCTTTTTGAGGTATTCTGGTCATTTGACAAGTCAGATTGTGCTATTACCATTTCTTTCTTAGAACATTAGTTATGTTCATCTGAAACTTCATACCTACGAATTCTGGACCATTATCTGCTTGACTTAAGGTCGGGAAGAGAAAACGAAAGCATGAAGCTCCGAAATATAATAGAGAATATAAAGCCCGATAACAACTCCGAAATTACAAACCGTGTATATCAATGCGTATAGCAATATAAAGACACGGGAGAATGAAAAACACTATAACCCCAAGGTAATAGTAGAAGAAAATAACTTCCTCTGGTGGCAGATGAAAAAGAAGAATGAAGGATACGATAGCCAGGAAAATATCAAGAATCAGAACTGGATTAAGTATTTTCACAATCTATTGGGATGTATGAAATAAGAAAGAAGATTATAGGAATGTTGAAAATAAATGAAACGGAAGAGGTCACTTTATAGCGAAATATCAGACATAGCAATCGAGGAAGATACGCATTTAATCAAAGAAAATCCTAATTTCCGCAAATTCCGAAGAATCAAATCTTATTTAGATTATGAAGATTTTCTATTCCTTAAATTCCGGAAATCAATCGTAACTACGTCAAAAGTTAAGACGAATCTCTATTCTTTCATTTCACTCTATTACGATAACTTCTCTCATACAATTCGAGTAATTGGATTGTTTTATCCATATTATTCAACGGTGATAAAAATTCTATTTATCAACACATATTCGTCATGAAAACATTTTTATTGTTAGCCATGACGACCTCACTCAAATTTCGGGACAAAATTTCTTTAACGGGGAGGTACTGTGATGACCCGGAAATTTTTGACCAAATTTAAACTTAATCTTTAATGTTTCCGACACGATAAGCAAAGTCTATGAAGTTGAATCTCAAAATTTTGAACTATTCAATTACCCTTCGATTGTTTTCAATGATTCGCAAACCATTATATGTAAATAGATACATATATATACTATAACTTGAAAACGTAACAACATTTTAATTGTTTAATACCGTACATTAAACTTATTGGTTTAAATATTTATTTGAATATATATGATAAGTTGGAATATTAATTGTATGAATAAATTGCGATGTATATTTAAAACGTGTTTATGAATGTTGAAAATATATATTAACTTGATCATAAAACGATTTGTTATTATATATCAACAAATAGCGAGACAATGATTTATAGAAGTAAATGACCAAAACACTCGAAAGTTTAAGATACACTTTAAATGATATAGTTTATTGATAATTTAAGACTATATTTTGACAAAGGTACGAGTCACAAAACGTAAATTGCGAGTTTTCTAAGCGTACGAAAATTCGTTCGAGAAACCGGAACCGGGACATTAGTCGAGTGACAACGTACGAGTCATCGGAACGAAAATTACAAGTCAACTATGCATGTGAATTTAATATAATATATAATTAATTATATAAATTAAATATATTATATATATTATATAAAATTATGTCGACAAACAAAAAGTTAAAAGTTTGTGAGCTGGATCAGAGGGCCATGCGATCGCATGGCCTTGAAGCACAGATCCCATGCGATCGCATGGGGTACTTTTTCAGAAAAGGTTCTATAAATTGCTCAGTTTTCACACTTCTTTCTCTAAATTATATATTACTCCGTATTTATTTTATTTATTATTATTATTATTATTATTATTATTATTATTATTAAGATTAATATTATTATTAATCTTATTATTATTAATATTATTAATTAGTATTATACATAAAATACTACGACGAGGTTATGAGCGTGTCACTTTCAAAAATGGATTTTTGAGCGGGATAAAGTTAAGGAAATTATGGTTATAGCTATGGAGGTTATGGGTAATGTTCATGGGTATTATTTACAAGTCAAACCTACTGTTATCATCTATGTTGCGTCTACGTACTTTTCTGCAATATTGAATCACAATATTGATACGTAAGCATTTATATTTTATCTTTTATACATTAATTGTGTATCCATGTCTAGTGCTCGAGTATATATATTTATACATGTTTGTATGCTAAATTTTGTCATTAAACAGTTTATAATGAATCATAAATTAAATACATATATTACTGGTAAAAGGTATATGATATACATGTTTTCGGAAAGCTGGCGAAAAATCAATAACTTTTCATTTAGACACCGAATAGTTTCGATGAACGGATTAAAAGATATGATCAACTGAATTATGATTAACGTTAATTGAAATTGCTTTTGAATCTGCAATTAAGATTTAAACAACTTGTTTACGAGATTGATAAAGTGAACTTTTAAATATTACCAACTGAGTAAATGACTCCTTATATAAGGTATGTCTCGTTTTGTTGAACTATTGTCAAAATTGACTTTTTGAAACGACTTTGGATAACTTTTGTATGTCAATCTCGAGCATTAGGATTATGATACACTATGACCTAACCTAGCTTGATAGACATTTATTAACCAACATATGTTCTCTAGGTTGAGATCTACGATTATTTGGTAATCCGAGTTTCAGTCACATTTTGGTGAACGACTTTATATGCTGCTAAGGTGAGTTTCATATGATCCCTTTTACTCTCTACATTTTTGGGCTGAGAATACATGCAAATGCTTTATTAACTGATTTACAATATTTATATGCGTGAGTTTCATATGATCCCTTTTACTCTCTACATTTTTGGGCTGAGAATACATGCAAATGCTTTATTAACTGATTTACAATATTTATATGCGTGAGTTTCATTGATCCCTTTTTAATTGCTTTTGCAATATATATTTTTGGGCTGAGAATACATGCACTTTATTTTAAACACAATGGATACAAGTACATACTAAATTCTACACTGAGTTTGAACCGAAAATCCCTTAGCTTTGGTAACTAGTAACTGCCAGTTATAAGAACTGGTGGGCGCGAGTAGTAGTATATGGATCCATAGGGCTTGATATCCCCGTCCGAGCTAGAGCACTAGCCTTTTAACGGACGTATGCTATTTGAGAAGCGTACACGTTGGTTTGCGTGTACTATTAAGATGATTATACAAAGGGTACAAATTATATATACGTTAAGTTTAGTTACCAGGGTGCTCAATTTCGTAGAATATTTTGATAAACGTTTCTGGATGAAACAACTGAAATCTTGTGATCCACTTTTATATACAAATTATGCGAAACACTAAAACTATGAACTCACCAACCTTTGTGTTGACACTTGTTAGCATGTTTATTCTCAGGTTCCTAGAAAGTCTTCCGCTGTTTGCTTATATGTTAGACAAGCTATGTGCCTGGAGTCTTACATGACATATTTTTCAAGGAAACGTTGCATTCACCAAATCATCACCAAGTATCTTATTTTGACTGCATTGTCAATGGAAGTATCATTGTAAACTATTATATTACGGTGATTGTCTATATGTAGAAATCATCAGATGTCGAAAATCTTTGATTTAAATATTCATTTATGGTGTGCCTTTTCAAAAGAATGCAATGTTTACAAAACGTATCATATAGAGGTCAAATACCTCGCAATGAAATCGATGAATGACGTGTTCATCCATATGGATTTGGAGTGATCGTCACAGTTTAGTTCACAGGCAGTCTTCATTTTGTAAAAACCTAAAAAAATAAAAATTCAGAATGGGGGGAGAAGACTAGTTCTTTAGGGTCTGCTAGGAAAAGACCATTCGGGTTCCATTTTCGAGAACTACACGAAAACAGACAATCTAACTCTAACAGAAATACATATTATCCTTTAAAGACTTGATTCTCCCCACACTTAGTTAGCTGTGGTATCGAAATTGTGATTAACTTCATTGTCAACTTCCATCGGACCATGTATGTAATGTTTAACTCTGTGACCATTAACTTTAAATTCAATCCCATTTGAATTTATTAATTCTATCGTTCCGTATGGGAAAACTCTTTTGACTATGAATGGTCTAGACCATCTTGATTTCAATTTTCCAGGAAATAGCTTGAATCGTGAATTGAAAAGAAGAACTCTGTCTCCTTCTTTAAATTCTTTTGAACTTCTGATTCTTTTATCATGCCATTTCTTCGTTCTTTCTTTATAGATTAACGAATTTTCGTATGCTTCATGTCTTAATTCTTCTAATTCGTTTAGTTGACTTAATCGTAGACGTCCGGCTTCATGTATATCAAGATTACATGTCTTCAAAGCCCAAAATGCTTTGTGTTCAATTTCTACTGGAAGATGACATGCTTTTCCATAAACAAGTCTAAAAGGTGTGGTTCCAATTGGAGTTTTGTAGGCTGTTCTAAAAGCCCAGAGTGCATCCTCCAATTTAATGGACCATTCCTTCGGATTTGATCCTACGGTTTTCTCTAGAATACGTTTTAAAGCTCGGTTGGTATTTTCAACTTGTCCACTTGTTTGTGGATGATATGCGGTGGAGATTTTATGAGTTACTCCATATCTTTTAAGAACTTTCTCAAGTTGATTATTACAGAAATGAGTTCCCCGATCACTTATTAAAGCTTTCGGTGTTCCAAACCTTGCAAAAAGACATTTTAAAAAGTTGACTACAACTCGTGCATCGTTAGTTGGGAGAGCTTGTGCTTCCGCCCATTTAGATACATAATCAATGGCTACGAGTATATATAGATTATTATGAGATTTTGGAAACGGACCCATAAAGTCAATACCCCAAATGTCAAATACTTCACATACTTGAATGACATTTTGTGGCATTTCATCACGTTGACTTATTTTTCCGGCCCTTTGACAAGCATCACAGGATTTGCAAAGAAGGTGTGCGTCTTTGTAAATTGTAGGCCAATAGAATCCAGCATCATAAACTTTTCTTGTTGTTAGTTGAGGCCCATAATGCCCTCCTGTTGGTCCTGTGTGACAATGGTTTAAAATTTTACTAGATTCATCTCCAAATACACATCGGCGTATTATTCCATCAGGACAACTTTTAAACAAATGTGGATCTTCCCAAAAATAGTGTTTTATATCACTGAAGAATTTCTTTCGTCTTTGGTACGATAATCCTTTTTCAAGGAATCCACATACTAAGTAGTTTGCATAGTCTGCAAACCATGGGATTTCATTATAATCTATCTTCAATAGATATTCATCAGGAA